>NC_080729.1:17768933-17803933 GCF_019097595.1 Hemibagrus wyckioides | reverse complement strand
CTCTAATAATCATGAGATGTTGTCTTGTAGTAACCAGATGCTAACGCCGTTCTTCTAAAAAGCTCCATAACGTGTAGGATTGTGGCTGAGGAAGATGGATGAACCTCTGGAGAGTGGAGGTTGTACGCAGGCTGAAAGAGCCCCGTCAAAGCTATAAACCCGACACTGCTCCAGAGAGTGAAGTGTTTTAGTCTGTCAGTCATCGCTAATAGGCCCTAGTGAACAATTTTAGAGTTGTTGCAATAAGGAACCTCCTTTTGCATCAGGGTAATAATTTAAGAGCAAGGAGAGAACGCCGGGGTGAGAAGGAGCGAGAGAAGAGGCAGGATTATTATATTTCTGTATTATCAGGCATATATTCAAATATTCATTCCCTCCCCGCTGCTTGACGTGACTCATGGGACAGGCAGAGGGGCTGCTGAGAGATAGCTGGAGGCTAATTTAAAAATCTGTCCAAAGCCTGCGCCTTCGCCTCTCATAAATGAATAATAATCCCAGACATCCCCTCAGAAGTGCATATAATGATGAAATATCACCTCAGGATTACAAGATCTACCACAGCTAGGGTAAAAATTTCAAGCGGTCGCATATATGTGCCGAAGCAACAAAGGGAGAGAGATCAAGTCCCGACCTCGTAGTCCAGGTCCAGATGGTCAAACTCGCCGTTGGTTCGGAAACTCTGCGTGTGCTCATCCAGGGTGAAGTTCACGCTGCGGCGGTATCTCTCGATCCGCACGGCGTGCCAGTGGTCATCATCCAGCAGGCTGCCGCTGGACACTGAGGTGTGACCCTGGATGGAGCCGTACTGATTGCTACCTGGATGGACAGGAATCAGAGAAAAATGCTAAGCAGCTCACATTCAGCACGGAAAAAAAGGAACAAAAACAAGCTAAAAACTCAAGTCTAATTTAGTCAGAGAGCATTTATTTATTTATTTGGTTTAGGAACGTTCCAGAAGTAATAACTTTTAAAGTTTCACTTCAATGTCACACAGCCACTGGGGCTAGTTTTTTACCAGTTAGCATATTTACAAGCCAGTCAGCATGTTTATTAGCAAACAACTAGTTATTTAGCACTTCACTGGACAGCTTAGCGTATTCACTAGCTAAATGTTTTCTGGTTAGCATATGCCAGTTAGCATATTTATAAGCTAGTTGTTTAAGACATAGCATTTTTTACTACCTTATTGCTTTGCAGTTCGCATATTCACAAGCTAGTTGTTTTATATTAATTCATAAGCTAGTTGCTTTCTAGGTAGCATATGCACAAGCTAGTTGTTTTATATTAATTCATAAGCTAGTTGCTTTGTAGGTAGCATATGCACAAGCTAGCTGTTTTGCAGTTAGCATCTACTTGTTTAACAGTTAGCGTATTCACTAGCTAGTTGTTTAATACTTATCATATCCAGCTAATATCCTAGCTAGTTCTATTACATATGGCATTTTCACTAGCTAGATGTTTTATACTTAATCATAAGCTAGTTGCTTTGTAGGTAGCATTTTCTCAAGCTAGCTGTTTTGTACTTATCAGCTAGTTGTTTAACAGTTAGCATAATTCTGTACCTTGTTGTTTTTACAGTTAGCATAATTCACTAGCTAGACATATTCCAGGGAGAATCTTCACTATATAGCTTTAATCTTTCACGAAATAATCTTACTGGGGCTCGGGAAACAATTTCCTAATTATGGATTATTATTATTTTTATTATTCTGAAACTGGAAAAGCCTTTTTAAAGGAAATCATTGGGTCTAATATACAACACGTTCTTTGAAGGCTATACCCATAAATCATCCAAACTCTGCTTATTATTCTGTGTAAGCATTTCATTAAAAGTCTCATAAAGCTGCAATAAAGCACTTTAAGGAATTCCTTTATACCTCCTAATCATGTACCACATCAGTCTCTATTCATTCTAATGTCATGTGGTGAATTAAATGATTATAAAGATATTTATTTACACTCAGAAAAATCCTATTCAGGAGTATTATATCATTTCATATGCAGCAGTGAAAAGCTTGCCTGCATAAATTTGCCCTCTAGTGCAAAATTTACCCCACATTTAGCTGGTGGGCAGGTGTTACTCTCCTGCCCCGCTTGTACTAAATTAGTGCTAGAGAGACTCGGATTAACGGTTAGCTCGGGATGTCGGGGTGAAGGATCTGCTCGAGTCGTTACCCAGATTGATCTGTAGCAGCAGTTTGGCTCGGCGCAGCTCCAGACTGAGGTAATCGCCCTGCTGTCCCTCTCCGTGGAGCAAAAGCCCGTCTCCTTTACTGGTCTTAAACCTGAACGAGATAACGTCCTTCAGGATCTTCATCTTCTTCTGTCGGAAACGGTACGAGATCACCCCCTGTCCGTCGAAACTGATCACGTCGGCCCCTTAAACCAGAGAATGTTGAAAATGTATACAGAGTAAGAAAAAGGCTTCAGGGTTAAATTAAAGAAAAACGTTAAACTTTGTTCACTTTTAAGGGGGGATTTGCCGAAAGTTTTGGGACACCCCTCCAAATCATTAAATGTTGTTTTTCAGGGGTTGGGCTCGGCCCCTTAGTTCCAGTGAAAGGAACCCTTAATGCTTCAGCTTCATACCAAGACATTTTGGACAAGTTCATGCTCCTAACTTTGTGGGGATGACCCCTTCCTGTTCCAACATGACTGCACACCAGTGCACAAAGCAAGGTCCATAAAGACATGGATGAGAGAGTTTGATGTGGAGGAACTTCATAGAGTCCTGACCTCAACCTGATACAGCACCTTTGGGATGAATTAGAGTGGAGACTGCGAGACAGACCTTCTCGTCCAACATCAGGGCCTGACCTCACATATGCGCTTCTAGTGGAATGGTCAAAAATTCCCATAAACACACTCCTAAACCTTGTGGAAAGCCTGCCCAGAAGAGTTGAAGCTGTTCTCACAAAACCTGGGAGCATGAAATTGTCCAAAATGTCTTGGTATGAAGCTGAAGCATTAAGAGTTCCTTTCGCTGGAACTAAGGGGCCGAGCCCAACCCCTGAAAAACAACACCTGAATTCAGTGATTTGGAAGGGTGTCCCAAAACTTTTGTCAACATAGTGTATATTTTTCTTCCAAACCATAACCAAATTATATGCTTAAAATCAATTTTCTGTTGATCAAAATGCTATAAAGCCACCGTTAAGCTGTTTTTTCCTCCACATCCTGTTCACACACTTCTTTCAAGATGTTGCATCACCAGTAATCATAAACCCAGACAAACTCCTGTCACTAGACTTAGATCATTTGTACAATTTCTCAGTAAAAGTAATGAGTCTCATTTAAAAGTCATTTAAGATACATTAATTGAAGCCTAAGTGCCTTGTAGTACCATTCGAGGGTTGTGTTGTTTATCATCGTGACTAGTTCACTGGCACTGCATGACGTATGAAGTGTACATCGAGCAGAAAATCTTTACTTGGGGTATAATGCAGTTATACTATGAGGAAGTAAACGTACAAATCATTAATCGTAGCAAACGAATGAGAAGGATGGCATTACTATTAATGTCTCTCCTGTCAATCACAGAGACATTAGCCAATAGTGTGTCTGTGAGCTCGCGTATGCGGAAGAGGGAAGAATGCGCTTTCTTTCTGATGCAGTAGTTCTGCAATGTTTGGTGTATGTCTCAGAGGAAGCACATGCTAGCCTTTATTTAGCTAGCTGTTTTGTCATGGAGGTGGGAATTTGCAGAGTAAATGGGGGAAAAAACACCCAAAAGATGATGGTTAATAAATTAGATGCAACAACCTAAACCTCTGGAATGACTGTTATACTTCTTATGCCCTCCCTTATAAACTTTTGCCTTAAGAATTGAAATTTGCATTGCCATACAAAGTATTTTCGGCATACGAACAAACTGAGCAGAAAGTCGGCTAAGTCGCACGTACGTCTGGGAGCCGTTCGAAACTTGTTTGCGTCAGTGGAAAGCCAAGCGAAGGCAACCGTAGCAAGTTTATGAATTTTACGAATTTTTTTTCAGTCAGCGAAAGCTGTTTGGAAAGAGTCAACCCACGATACCAACCTTGCCTGTGGTATGTTTTCAAAAGCTAGGTGATTTTCTGGGCGTTTTTTTTGTTGACAGATTGGTAGTGTAGGTGGTCTGTTCTATTTTTAGCCCAAGCTTAGTGGCACGACTTCCTGTGAGGAGCCTTGACAAGGAATGCTTGGCTTGGGTCAGTTCTTTGTAAGCAGCCAAAAGCTTCATATTGGGAATATCGGTCATATATTTGGGTGGCTGGGACGGATTATCTGCATTTACATTATTTCTTATGGGATAATTCGTATCGCAATACAAATTTTCATCTTAAGAGCTCGCCTTCAGACCGAATTAGATTGGTATGCCATGGTTCCACTGTAATTCAGCTTGAGAATTCAGCACTCACAGTACGCGCATCCGTAGACCTCCACCCTCAGCCCGACTCGCCCTTCTGCGCTCCATTCCAATGGGATAAATCGCAGATATCGGGCCACGATGGTGTACTGCAGCTCATGACGCACCACTCGCTCCGAGTTCCAGTTACCTGAAAACGTCTGTGAGATGAGAGAAGAAACCCATCAGGCCCAAACACAACCTCCTGTTATTGCTTTACTGTCTAAACACATCAATCAGACGACGCACTCGGTGCACCCGGGTTCGGGGACGAGGATCCTGCGTTCTAATTTCCTTTCGGTTCATTAGCTGTGAGCAAAGTTTTTTATTTATTATCTCATAATATTCAGAGTGAGTGATGAGCGCAATAATGCTGAACATCACTCCTGGACCCCGAGGAGAACCAATTGTTTACCGTAATAAGTAATAAAGGAAGCGGGGAAAAAAGGTAGGAAAGTAAATAAAGAAATAGAAAATGAGGCATGGCTGGAGTGTGTGTAATATAATAATGGATTTTTTTGGTTTTAATAACGAGGATATTATACAACAGGGTCGTATAGAACGGTTTCTATTTCATTAATTATTGAAAACTAGTACAACGATTCTAGGTTATATCTATTAGTGCCGAAGAAATCATTAACAATTCTGGAATATTCTGATAATCAAACTCTTAATATCCTGATCAGGAAAAAAAAAATAGTCAAAAGGTGACACTAATGTAAGCTCCTGACTGACTGGGTTTAGGGTTAGGGTTTAGGGTTAGGGTTTAGGGTTAGGGTAATCAATAGAATAGTATACAAAAGAATAAATAAATAAATAAATAAATATTCAATCATTATTATTTTAATAAATATTTCATTTAAAAATATTACATTAAATGAATAAATAGAATCGAGTAGCTACTATGTACTGTGGCACAGTTATTTTATAATTATATTTCATTAATTAGTGATTAAAAAAATCACATCTAAGACTGGTGGCCATTCTTGTTGTTTTCTGCAATATACAAAAGAAACCATCTAGTTGACCTAATGAGTGGGTCATGAAGATATGATGGTTCTAGGTCTCGATCCTGCTTTCAGTTAGACTTTCCATGACCCCCTTAAGACTCTTGTACTCATCTAAGACCCAGAACGGTGACCTTTACCCCTTACTATACCCTTGTTTGCATTTTCAGCTCTCTAGCAGCGTATAATCCCTCCGTCTTTGGATAGTGTATAAAAATATTAACCCATATGTTGCCGTCCTGCCTATAAGGCTTCCAGTTAGTTGCTGTGTCACTGTAGAGCAGCCGGTACTGTTTAGTCCAGTCAGTGCTGCTGTATCGACCCTGCGTTGCGATGGCTGAGATCTGTTTCCTGCCCCGGAGGTCCACCTGCAGCCATCGATACCTGTCAGAGTCCAGTGGAGACCAGCCTCCATTCCCTTTCCAGAGAGAAATCGGGATACTGAGATCATGACGTTAACCGATACAACGATAAAACATACCACATGAACACATTCCTCATTCCTGCTGCATTCAAATCTATCTAAATTTTAATTTTAAACCATTACGGATAATCTATATCATATATTATTGAAACAGGAAATGACTGAAATGTTCTAGGAGCATCTCTACACCTATATTATCATTAAAAATAACATGACAGGTTTGATGAATATGCATGATATGCAAATTATAAAACACTGCCCCCTCCTCCTCACTCCCTTCCATCTCCTCTCCTCTTGACATCTATGGGGTGGTGGTAGCTTAAATGGTTAAGGCTCTGGGTTGCCGACCGGAAGATTGGGGTCCAAGACCCAGCAATACTTTTTAGTTGTAGTTTAATTTTTTATTTAAAAAAATATCACAGAGAAAGACTGTTCGTAATTGGAGAGATTGATCAAATTTACTGAAAAGAGGAAACAACTGGTTTTAGCCTCAGATGTGTGAGCATGTTTCATAACATCATCATCATCATCATCCAGATTTTTGGTGTCCTCTTGCATTCTATAGTGCAAAAAAAGTGTTATCATCTCTCTGCGTCATGTCTCATCTCGCATCAAACTGTGAGTAATACCCTCCTCGAAATGTCATCCACTGAAGGTGCTAGGACAGCAGGTGTGAATTCAGGACACGGCTCTAGATATAGTGCTGATCTCAGATCAGCTCTTCTGTTCAGGATCTTAACCTGAGCTGTGATGACAAACTGAAAACACTGTTCTCAGATCAGTGCAGAGGATTTTCTTATACACTGTTCTGTATGAAAAACCCAGGGAGACGATGAGCGTTTGTGTGTGTGTGTGTGTGTTTGTGTGTGTGTGTGTGCGTACCAACTCTGCGGTTGAGTTTAGCGTAGCCAGCTCCAAAATCAGGAGCAAACACAGAAGAGCTGCTGAAGGCGCTGTAGGGGAGAGGACTCGCTAGGACCTCATCACACCGCTCTGGAGAGTAGAGAGAGAGAGAGAGAGAGAGACAGACAGACAGACAGACAGACAGAGGTGGCAAGAGACCAACACAAAGACAGACAGAAACAGAGAGAGAGAGGGAGAGAGAGAGAGAGAGAAAGAGAGAGACATACAGATACACAGAGACAGGTGGAAAGAGACAGACAGACAAAAGCAGAGAGACAGACAGACAGAAACAGAGAGAGAAAGAGAGACAGACAGAGAGAGAGACAGACAGAAACAGAGAGAGAGAGAACAAAGAAAAACCCAGCAGTATTTATTACTTTATTGTCACTACAGTACAGTAATGCTGATTAAATACAACTCTATACAATACAATTACAGCAGCTTTTTAATCTGAAAGGCTTCTTCTAGAAGGTTTAAGGTGATTAAGGTGTTTGGACTACTGATCAGAAGGTTGATCAGAAGAGTTTTAATCCCAGGACCAAGCTGCCACTTAACCCTCAACGGCTCAGCTGTATAAATGAGATAAATGGAAGTCGCTCCGGAATAAGGACATCTTGCCAAATGCCATAAATGTAAATCATTGAAGCAGCGAACCGAGCTTTGCGTTATGAAGCCTTCCTCATCAGACGTTCACAGCGCATGTCATTAAGACTGACAGCTCTCTGGAACGCAGCTCGAACACTTCCTTACACCAAAATAGAAGAACAGGTGGTCGATGATTTCGTCTAAATGAGATCTAACATGAGGCAATCTCGCTTGCATGAGACGTTTCCTGTCTCTCCAGCTCCTAATAATAAATGTTGAGAATAATGTTGACAAATAAAAGCATGCAGCTTCGTAACGACCGTAAAACTCCATTAAGGTTTAATTATACTGTAATTTGGGGAAGCACAGTGGCTTAGTTGTTAGCACTGTTGCCTTACAGCAAGAAGGTCCTGGGTTCAAATCCCAGGTTGAAACAGGCGGTGTGGAGTTTGCCTGTGTGGGAACTCCGGTTTCCTCCTACAGCCCAAAAACATGTACATTAGGTTGATTGGTGATTCTAAATTGCCCATAGGTGAGTGTGTGTGGCTGTCTGTCTATATGTGTGTCCCTGTGATGGACTGGCGACCTGTCCAGGGTGTACCACTGCCTCTTGCCCAGTGTGTGCTGGGATAGGCTCCAAGCAGATTCCCTAATTAGGAATAAAGCGGGTATAGAAAATGGATGGATGAGAATGACAACAAACTGTCCTTTTGGGTCTTAATGGCATCTTATAAACAAGGAGTCTGTAAAAAGCAAATTAAAAGTGCGTAATTATCAATGTGAGAGGAATTTCAATGCTTTTTCTGGGTCAGAAACAGACTTTAGGTTAAGAACATGCATAAAAAAAGAACATTTTAATCGATTATTAATTGAGTCTGATAGTATTACAATAGTGTGATTTTTTACAAATACCCCGTCTTCAGTGACGTCTTTTTCTTCAACTATCCAAATATGACAAATATAAAAATAAATATTTTATGAATATAATATAAATTTAAAAAATATATATTTTTTTAAATAGAAATTCTAAGAAAAAAAAACCATTATCATGTAACAGATCAATTTATGCATTATTATCATTTTTTAATTTGTAATAACGCATAAATCTGTCATTTATTTTATTTTAGAATTGATAGATTTACTGGGATCGACTAACAAAAATGGAAATAAACTTCTGCTCATTTGGATCCAATCACAGAAAGGCTAAAATAATAATATATAAAAAATACATAACATAATATATTTAGATATCATTTTCTTAAAAAATTGACAGTCAATATCATGTGTTATTATCTTTTTTGTTTGGTTAAAAAGGCACTGATTCACGATCAGTAACTAAAATCGGTTTGTGGTTCGAAACTAAAACTGTCTGTTTTTTATTTTTAGGAATCATTTTAGTCTTGATTTTATACATTTTCTCATTTAGCTTGAGTAAACAAATTGAAGCTGCACTAACAGAACCACCAGAGGATTTATTTAGTAAAGAATTTGGGATATTTTTTTAAAAGAATTTCTGTCTCTTCATGGTCTTATAATTGACATTAAATCAAATAAAATATCTATAAGTGATGAATTCTCCTCTCAGGAACGCAACACTCTCTCACTCTCTCTCTTTTGGTTCGGTTTCTGTCCTTAGTTTCTTCGCCTTTGTTCTATATTAGGTCATTTATTTATTCCATTATTATTTCTATTCCCTGCTTCGATCCTGTGTGACATTTCTGTGTATATTCACATATCCACTTTCTTTTCTTTCCATACATCCCACCCTCTGATAGACTGCTATTCCATCCCAAATGTATTCCCATGTCAAGCCAAGTGTTCCCGGGATACAGGCTCTGGAGGCACTACATCTCTGACCAGGTTGCTAAAAATAAGTTTGAGCGTCTTGCCCTGAGTTTCCATGTATTCCTGAGGCTTTTTTGTTTTCTATCCCTGTGTCTGAATAGCGCCTAATTTTTATGGCTTTAAAAAATATATAAATATATATATATATATATATATAAAGCCCAGAGTAAAGCCTCTGCTGAATTTTCTCTCTGCTTCACCGCACAGTTCATTACACCACATGCTTTTTATTTCAGTTTTCCGACTTATCGTATGTCTCTACCTTTATCTTATCATTGATTTTCACTGCATGGATTTTTTTCTGGATTCTTGTCTTGCCCTACATTTCTTCGGCTTTCCACACACACAATATTTCCCGATTTTCCGATCCTAACTTCACATACTTCTAGGCATGCTTAACCCTATTTAATGAGCCCTGTATTACACTGCTATCCTGAAAGCTCTTAATAATCTCATTGCTGAGCAAACACACAACCGAGCACGTCCTTCCACACACCCCGAATTTCAGCCTAGAGCTACAAAACTCCATGAACTGTATAACAAAGTTCATCTGGGGAGATTAGACACGATTATTAATTCCCATTTCCAAACATCAATTCCCTAAGTGGATCGGTTAATCTCTGTGCAAAGCGAAAGCTGTGGAGAACTGCTGAACTTGTAGTGTTTAAACAGACACTTTAAACATCAGGGAATTACTGAATTAAATGTGGATACGCAAACACACACACACAATGGTATAGTGTAGTATTAATATAACAAGGGAAATCCTCAGGGCTCTGGGTTTTGGAACAGAGGGGAAAACAAGATGCTGAGAAATGTGATCTTTATCTCGTACAGTCTCCTGCAGCTCCTTCCAGCTCAGAGTGCACTCGTATCGATTACTCAACTAATTACTCGGCTTGAACGTAAGGATCCGTCGTGAGGAAAATGGGAACATGTTTGTCTTTGTTTTTGGAAAGGAATCTCAGTGAGACTTCGATTCTGGAAAGATCTCCTAGACTTTGCATGGGGTTCGAATCGATGATTGAGAGAAAACGGAATGGAACATCAGACACTTATAGACAATCAAGGGAACTTTATTAAGATTAAGATAATCGATGGAAGGTCTCATGCAGATTAGAAGGTATATAGGTCATTCCCACCACATCTCGGAGGATGAAGAAGTAAAAAAAGTCTAAAGACTAGCGCTGGAGATTAGAATACTCATAGGAACCGGGAATTGTTGGAATAAGAATGGCGGTCAATGTGTAAATCTTTCCATTAAAAACAGGCATCCTAAGGTGTGTGTTTTTCAGGATTTAGATCTGTTCAGTCGATCCTGACTCAATTTAAGGCCAAAAGAGGACATGCAATACTAACACCGCTTCAACAATAAAGAACCTCTATTGTGTGCATTGTCCTGGGAAAAGATTACGACTGCATAATTCCCATCTCCTTACGAGAGCAGTTTGTACAATTTGTACCTCACATCCAAAAGTGCGATCGCAATCACGTAGCCAGATCCAAAACTAAACCAGCAGGAAGTCAGGCGCACACAGAAACTCATCCACATTTACTGGTGGGTCTTATCAGTATAATCTGTAATCAGATACCGTTTAATATCTCGTCATTAACCTTAACCCGAGTGCAAATAAATCGCTAAGACAGACATGGCTGTCCTTATTTAACACCTTACCTCATTACACCTCTAAACGCAGCGAGACTGCTGAGTTGAGATTCTTATAAAAATAGCCCGTGTGTCCTCTAAAGGGAATGACAGCTCAATTGGGTCCCTATTCTCAGCAGCTATTCCCAGATATAATTGTACCTCAACGTGAACAAGCAGAATTAAACAGAACATTGAACCTTGTTTTGTGGTTCAATAGTATCCAGACTACAGAAAATCTGGGATAGAAAATACGGACCGAAACAGCTATGTTACGTTAAAAGACCTAAAGTGCTGGATCAAGTGCTATTTTAGTCTAGTCTCCTATATCAATGGTATTAGAAGTTTATTTCCAAGCTTCTCATTCATTAATCTTATATTCATATTGTCAGGAATTACTGGGACAGTTCCGTGCCAGACCACCAGGGGGTCCTGAGAAGTGGTTTATTTATGTATCACTGTGTTATCAGGCTTAACATTATGACCACTGATAGGTGCCGTGAATAACACTGATGATCTCCTCATCATGGCACCTGTTAGTGGGTGGGATATATTAGGCAGCAAGTGAACATTTTGTCCTCAAAGTTGATGTTAGAAGCAGGAAAAATGGACAAGTGTAAGGATTTGAGCGAGTTTGATGAAGGGCCAAATTGTGATGGCTAGATCACTGGATCAGAGCGTCTCCAAAACTGCAGCTCTTGTGGGGTGTTCCCGGTCTGCAGTGGTCAGTATCTATCAAAAGTGATCCAAGGAAGGAACAGTGGTGAAGCGGTAATGACCAAGGCTCATTGGGGGAGCAAAGGCTGACCCGTGTGATCCGATCTAACAGACGAGCTACTGTTGCTCAAATTGCTGAAGAACTTAATGCTGGTTCTGATAGAAAGGTGTCAAAATACACAGTACATGAAGGGTCAGGGCCAATACAATATTAGGCAGGTGGTCATAATGTTATGCCTGGTCGGTGTATGTCTGTCTTGCTGTCTTAAAAGCAGCATACGTACTGAATCCCTGTGAATGATTAGCTACTGCAGGCGATCAAGCTTATGGTGGACATCCGGGTTCGATCCCTGCCATTGGCAGCATCCCTCCCTGTACGTTACACACCCCTATATTTCAATGGTCTTTTGCTTTTGTGTTACCATTAGTTGACAGCGAGCTAAAAACATAGCTATTTCAGTCCATATTTTCTATCCCAGATTTTTTTAAGGCAAGTGCTTAAGTTTAAAGGTTTATAACGCTCCAACAGTTATTCCTGAGCACAAGTTACTGAACACATGAGACCTTAACTACTATCTGCCTACTAAATAACATTTCCATACAATTTTACTACTCAGTTCTTCGAACTGCAGTCTCCTGAATAAACTCCTGAGAGGATATGCGCTCCTCATGAATAAAGCATGAGAAAGTGACAAAGCTAATCCGTTCCTGTTGTGTTCATCATAATGTCAGAAGTGAAGAGAAAAATAAGCTGATCCCAGTAAAGTAAAGTTCCTACTGTCATACTGCTGAGTATTTATGGGCGTAGTTCCTAAGGAGCGGAGAGTGGACGGGGGTAAATGAAATTTCCCTACGCCGGTCCAACCCATTAAACGCTGCCTTTAAGCCTCCATTAGCGAGAGCAGATAGCGGAACGTTAATCGTGTTTCTCCATCTCCGGCTGCAATAAAGGATCTCAGGCATGCAGCCATATTGTGGAGAAAAACACCTATCAGCCTTTACGTTCTACAGCACAAAAACAATTTACGTCTATTCCGCTGATGCCCACCATTACCACCGCTCACCCCTAGCCATTACCATGCATAGCAGGAAGCGGAGAGAAAGAAAGAGAGATCAGACCAGAGGAGAGAGAGAGAGAGAGTCAGGCAGAAAGTGTGTATGTGAGAGAGAGTGAGAGAGACAACGAAAGAGAGACAGAAAGTGTGTATGTGAGTGAGAGAGAGAGAGTGTATGTGTGAGAGTGAGAGAGAGAGAAAGAGAGAGAGAGATAGAAAGTGTGTATGTGTGTGGGAGAGAGAGTGTGTGTGTGTGTGTGTGTGAGAGAGAGAGAGAGAGAGAGAGAGAGAGAGAGAGAAAGAGAGAGTGTACGTGTGTGTGTGTGAGAGAGAGAGAGAGAGAGAGAGAGAAAGTGTGTATGTGTGTGGGAGAGAGAGTGTATGTGTGTGTGTGTGTGTGTGTGTGAGAGAGAGAGAGAGAGAGAGAGAGAGAGAAAGAGAGAGTGTACGTGTGTGTGTGTGTGTGAGAGAGAGAGAGAGAGAAAGTGTGTGTGTGTGTGTGTGAGAGAGAGAGAGAGAGAGAGAGAGAGAGAGCGAAAGTGTGTGTGTGAGAGAGAGAAAGTGAGAGAAAGACTGAGAGAGAGAAAGTATGTGAGAGAGAGT
Source organism: Hemibagrus wyckioides (assembly GCF_019097595.1). NCBI lineage: Eukaryota > Metazoa > Chordata > Actinopteri > Siluriformes > Bagridae > Hemibagrus > Hemibagrus wyckioides. The sequence continues at coordinate 17,790,765 of NC_080729.1, read as the reverse complement.
TTATGTGAAAGAGAGAGAGAGAGAGAGAGAGAGAGATGCTCTGTTCACTTGTACTGTTTAAATAAGCAAAATAAATCCTTGTGACATTTGGTCCTAAATTTCTCTTCTTTCATTCATTAAAAACTCCATAATTAATTCTCTGGAGCTGTGAGTGGATGATTTGAGAGAAGAAAAGAAGAGCTGGCATCTGTTTGTCCTTGAACGTTTATCATGTCATACTTTCCAACAGCAACGTCCGTCTGTCTGTCTGTCTGTCCGTCCGTCTGTCTGTCTAAACCCTGCTATCTGGTGAGTTTATCTGTCAACAAATATATCTCTTTATCTCTCGTGTCATAAACTCGTGTGTGTTTAACGCTCTATCTTTCCTATTGTGTGTGTGTGTGTGTGTGTGTATGTGTGTGTGTTTCTATCTGTCTCCCAGCCTACCTATGTTTCTCTCTCTCCATATCTATTGCTTAATCTGTCTGTCTGTCTGCCCAACTGTGTACATCTCATTATCTCTATTTGTCTGTTTACCTAATCTGCCTGTTTGTCTATATATCTCTCTATTTGTCTATTTATCTCTCCCTCTGTCTGTCTGTTTGTCTGTCTGTCTGTCTATTGCTTCATCTTTCTATCTCTCCCCCTGTCTGTATGCCAATCTGTGTCTCCATCCATCTGTCTATCTCTCAGTATGTACTTTATATCTGTTACTCTTTATCTCTACCTGTTCACAGTATCTATCACTCTGTATTTTTTCCTGTCTATTTCTTAGTCGGTTTATCTATCCCACTGTCTGTCTCTCTGTCTGTCCATCTCTGTATTCATCCTTTCAACTGTCTGTCTATTTGTCTGGATATCTATCCCCCTGTCTGTCTGTCTGTCTGTTGATTTTGATTATTTTCATTTAACTCTCTTTTCCTTCAACTTTCTTTCTCTCTCTCAGTCTGTATGTCCACCTCTCTATATCTGTCTTTTTAGCTCTCCATCTCTTTATAAAACGCGCTGCCTCTTTAACTGTCTTTATCTCTTCTATCTATCTATCTATCTATCTATCTATCTATCTATCTATCTATCTATCTATCTATCTATCTATCTATCTCTGTGCCTGTGTGCGGATGGCCTTACAGTCCACTATACGGAGAATGATGTCAGCGCCAGCAGACAGACAGGCAGTGCATTAGTCTGGCAGACAGACGGCCGTGACTCTCTCGGCATTCGCAACGTGAGCTATCCGAGCTGAGAGCCTCTGTTTTCCTCTCTATCTCCTCAAGGCCAGGAGCTCGACTGCTAAACGAACATCAAAGCTAATACTCCAACTCTGTAAACATTTCCAGCTAGCACTAATTCACCGGTCTGAAGATAAATAGTAAAGTCTCTTTGCTAACAGAGCTGTCACACAAACTCGCCGTTTTCTCTGACTCCACTACGGTTGTGCAGCCAGTTCCAGTTCTCATGCCTCATATATTTGAGGAAATCGATGTTTTGTTTTCTTTTTTTATTTCGAGTGGACGTGCCGCGGATCTCAGTGTCAGTTAACAGACATAAAAGGTTTCTCAGAGCCGTGTCCGGAAGCCACAACACCGGAAATGAGGCGAGCGTCAGGTTACAGCCGGTCTGCTGCTAGAGAACTGAACCACGGCTGTTTGAGATACTGTATGAGAGGGAGAAGAAAATTCCAGAAGGGCTTTTCACACTTGAAATTGTTAACCCTAGGTCATCCTAAACCCCCGGATAAATGGAATACTATACCTGGGGTTAACTGTTAATCCTGGGTATTGGTTAACAGACGTTTCACACTGTATATAGCTAAACCCCGGGTTAACGTTCTTGCAGTGTCACTCTCACTGATTGGACGAACAGCAGGCAACCTGTTTACATGACGCGTGTTTCCTGTTACTGACGCGACATGAACCTCACTGCTCAATTTCTGATTGGCTGTCTGTTGCCAATCGTCCGGCAGCAACAAGCAAACACCGCTCTGTTTCACACTGAACAAACTTAGCAGTGCAATGTGGGGTTAACAGTGTTTAGAACAACAATAACCCGGGGTTAAAAGCGGTGTTTAGAACAACAATAACCTGGGGTTAAAAGCGGTGTTTAGAACAACAATAACCTGGGGTTAAAAGCGGTGTTTAGAACAACAATAACCCGGGGTTAAAAGCGGTGTTTAGAACAACAATAACCTGGGGTTAAAAGCGGTGTTTAGAACAACAATAACCCGGGGTTAAAAGCGGTGTTTAGAAAGACAATAACCCGGGGTTAAAAGCGGTGTTTAGAAAGACAATAACCCGGGGTTAAGCGCAGTGTGAAAAGCCTAAGAGTCTATTAAAGCTGAATTTTGAAAACGGTAAAGACAAGTGCAGCTCTGTTTCTCTGAGAAACTTCGCCGTGTCTCTCGGACGCCTGCGTCTTTACGCTCAATTAGCTCAAGCAGAACATTTTATAGGTGTGGTAATGGAGCTGATAGTATAGCAGCCATGCAACCTGGATGAATAATGCATACAGCCGATCAGCTCTGCTCTCATCTCACCATGGAAAATTCAGATCAAGAATAATTCTCAAGCTAAAACCCAAGCCACAACAAACTGTTCAGTTCACTCTATTACACAGCATGAGCTACTTTAACAATATCAATCTTTCTTCTTCTGTGACTTATTTTTATATTTTTAATATATTTTTAAACATGAAGACATTTCGCACAGCTATAGGATAGCAACTCACGTGTATTTTAGTAAATTAGCTATCTATATAGCACATACTGCTAGCTAAATAGCACATGGTTTGGTAAATAGAAAACTACGTAGCACATGTGTCAGTGAATAACTAGCTTAATAGCACATACAAAAGTAGCTACACAGCACATACTTTGCTAAATAACTAGCTATGTAGCATGTGTTTTGGTAAAAACAAGCTACATAGCACATACTTTATAAAAAAAAAAAACTAGCTACATAGAGCATGTTTTGGTAAATAGCTAGCGACATAGCACATACTGGCAGCTAAATAGCACATACTTTGCTAAATAACTAGCTTCATAGCACATGTTTCAGTAAATAGCTAGCTACATAGCACATACTGCCAGCTAAATAGGACATAATTTGCTAAATAACTAGCTGCAAAAAACTAGCTACGTAACACGTTTTTGTAAATAGCTAGCTACATATCACATAATTTGCTAAACAGCTAGCTACATAGCACATGCTTTTCTAAAAACTAGCTACATAGCACATGTTTTGTTAAATAATTAGCTACATAGCACATGTTTTGCTAAAAAAAAACTAGCTTCATAGCACGTCAGTAAATAACTATCTACATAGCACATGTTTTGCTAAAAAAACTAGCTACACAGCACGTCAGTAAATAACTATCTACATAGCACATGTTTTGCTAAAAAAACTAGCTACATAGCACATGTATCAGTAACTAGCTACATATCATGTCCTTTCATGCTGTTATTATCACATGACCTTTAAGTGGAGGTACAGTTTGTTCTGCTACAATTCATTTGAAACTAGATTTCTTATAAAATCCAGTGGGGATTCTTTTTGTCTTTACCCCACTACTCCTCTGATTCACAAAAATTTCGTTTAGTTTATCAAAATAACATGTGCTATCAGTTGTAACTTCATCTCACTGTTTGCGTTTGAGCTAAATACTGAGACCGCTGTGTCACAAATCCTGAGACTTCTGTGTCGTAAATCCTGAGACTGCTGTACTGACTCCAATTGCTAAATTTTTCCCTGTCTCAGTGGAATAACCTGTGGAGCGTCTGAAGAGGATGTAGTCCTTTCTTCTCCTTCTCCATGAATACTGAGCGAGAGGTTTTTAATTCACCTGCCGGTATCTGAGCGCCTAGCGCGAGTAGAGGGACAGAGAACGGAGATGGAAGGGAGAGCGTGGCTTAATGAACACTGACATTTCTATTTAGACTATTTTGCCCCCGTGGCATTTCACAGCTCAAATGAAAAAAAATGACACACACCAAAGAGTTTTCCCCCTGAGGTCAACATTTAGAATTCTGTTCCAATGTCAGAGCAGCTGCAGGGCTCCTGAAGGCCGAGGGTGTGTGTGTGTGTGTGTGTGGTGACGAAAGCATGTGCAACACTGTTCAACTTCCTGTTCCTATATTTATGCTCTGAAAGCTGTCTAAGAACAAGCTGCTGCGAGAAGGTAAGTAAGCTGTGTGGCGAATGATGACATCACGAGGAGACGTGATCGAGGACTCGGAATTTAGAGTTCATACTTCTCTAATATTTCAATATTTAATATGGAATTAACTTACAGACGTGGAGGTGTGTGTACAGACGAAGAGGTGTGTGTACAGACGTGGAGGTGAGTGTACAGACATGGAGGTGAGTGTACAGACGTGGAGGTGTGTGTACAGACGTGGAGGTGTGTGTACAGACGAGGAGGTGTGTGTACAGACGAGGAGGTGAGTGTACAGACGAGGAGGTGTGTGTACAGACGAGGAGGTGTGTGTACAGACGAGGAGGTGAGTGTACAGACGAGGAGGTGAGTGTACAGACGAGGAGGTGAGTGTACAGACGAGGAGGTGAGTGTACAGATGTGGAGGTGTGTGTACAGACGAGGAGGTGAGTGTACAGACGAGGAGGTGAGTGTACAGATGTGGAGGTGTGTGTACAGACGAGGAGGTGAGTGTACAGACGAGGAGGTGTGTGTACAGACGAGGAGGTGAGTGTACAGATGAGGAGGTGAGTGTACAGATGTGGAGGTGTGTGTACAGATGTGGAGGTGTGTGTACAGACGAGGAGGTGAGTGTACAGACGAGGAGGTGTGTGTACAGACGAGGAGGTGAGTGTACAGATGAGGAGGTGAGTGTACAGATGTGGAGGTGTGTGTACAGATGAGGAGGTGTGTGTACAGATGTGGAGGTGTGTGTACAGATGAGGAGGTGAGTGTACAGATGTGGAGGTGTGTGTACAGATGAGGAGGTGAGTGTACAGATGAGGAGGTGAGTGTACAGATGTGGAGGTGTGTGTACAGATGAGGAGGTGAGTGTACAGATGAGGAGGTGAGTGTACAGATGTGGAGGTGTGTACAGATGAGGAGGTGAGTGTACAGATGTGGAGGTGTGTGTACAGATGAGGAGGTGAGTGTACAGATGTGGAGGTGTATGTACAGATGAGGAGGTGTGTGTACAGATGTGGAGGTGTGTGTACAGATGAGGAGGTGAGTGTACAGATGTGGAGGTGTGTGTACAGATGAGGAGGTGAGTGTACAGATGTGGAGGTGTGTGTACAGATGAGGAGGTGAGTGTACAGATGTGGAGGTGTGTGTAGAGATGAGGAGGTGTGTGTACAGATGTGGAGGTGTGTGTACAGATGAGGAGATGAGTGTACAGATGTGGAGGTGTGTGTACAGATGAGGAGATGAGTGTACAGATGTGGAGGTGTGTGTACAGATGAGGAGGTGAGTGTACAGATGTGGAGGTGTGTGTACAGATGAGGAGGTGAGTGTACAGATGTGGAGGTGTGTGTACAGATGAGGAGGTGAGTGTACAGATGTGGAGGTGTGTGTAGAGATGAGGAGGTGTGTGTACAGATGTGGAGGTGTGTGTACAGATGAGGAGATGAGTGTACAGATGTGGAGGTGTGTGTACAGATGAGGAGATGAGTGTACAGATGTGGAGGTGTGTGTACAGATGAGGAGGTGAGTGTACAGATGTGGAGGTGTGTGTACAGATGTGGAGGTGAGTGTACAGATGTTGAGGTGAGTGTACAGATGTGGAGGTGAGTGTACAGATGTGGAGGTGTGTGTACAGACGAGGAGGTGAGTGTACAGATGTTGAGGTGAGTGTACAGATGTGGAGGTGAGTGTACAGAGTGTACAGATATGGAGGTATGTACAGATATTGAGATGAGTGTACAGATGTGCAGGTGAGTGTACAGATGTGGAGGTGAGTGTACAGAGTGTACAGATATGGAGGTATTTACAGATATTGAGATGAGTGTACAGATGTGGAGGTGTGTGTACAGATGTGGAGGTGAGTGTACAGATGTTGAGGTGAGTGTACAGATGTGGAGGTGAGTGTACAGAGTGTACAGATATGGAGGTATGTACAGATATTGAGATGAGTGTACAGATGTGCAGGTGAGTGTACAGATGTGGAGGTGAGTGTACAGAGTGTACAGATATGGAGGTATGTACAGATATTGAGATGAGTGTACAGATGTGCAGGTGAGTGTACAGATGTGGAGGTGAGTGTACAGAGTGTACAGATATGGAGGTATTTACAGATATTGAGATGAGTGTACAGATGTGGAGGTGAGTGTACAGATGTTGAGGTGAGTGTACAGAGTGTACAGATATTGAGGTGAGTGTACAGATGTGGAGGTGAGTGTACAGATGTGGAGGTGAGAAAGGTGGACGTGTGGAAGGGATAAAGCGCCGCCGCATCACTGTGTATGATGTTGATGAAAGAGCTGAGGAATGAATAACTGAATAAATGAACAGTTCTCTTTTTTAACCCCATAACAGCAGAGCTACACAACAACAGCACTGTGTTTCCTTCAGAAGGCCGGCAGTACTGAATATTTCATGCATGACTCTGTCAAGTCTTACTGAGTGAGGAACAGTGCTGCAGATCAAGTAGTTTTTAGAAACTCGGGCAACCTCTCTGTCTCTCTCTCTCTTTTTGTTCTCTATTTCTTTCTCTCTATCTGTTTCTGTATTTCCATCTCTCTGTTTCTCTCACTCTGTCTCTTTCTCTCTCTCTCTCTTGTCATGCTCTTTATCTCTTTCTCGCTCTCTCTCTCTCTCTCTCTCTCTCTCTTGCTCTCTGTTTCTCTCTCTCTCTCTCTGTGTCTGAGGATCTGTGTCAGACTCGGCTCCTGGGACTCGACCATGTTCTGAACTGATGGAGCTCGCTCTCTCTCTCTCTCTCTCTCTCTCTCTCTCTCTCACCTCTGCAGTGTTTAACCTGCCATGCTGCACCAAGACCTGCGATGTGAAAACTGCGCCACTGCAGACAAAAAAAGTCTAAATTGGATACTAACTGTGGTTTTATAAATACGACTGAAAATACTATATTTACTTCTTTTTTTTATTTTTATTTTTCTCCTACATGAACGCTAATTCTGTAAACATCAGCATTTAGTTGTGTATCGAGTAAAGAATACAAGAAGAACTTTGCTACTAAGCAAACCTTCAATTATTAACCAATATTAAGACATGAGCATTCCTAATTCACAAAGAAAAGCTAATATAGTATAGTCCAGCTAGCATAAAGGGGCTAATCAGAGAAGAAAAGCTAATGCTAGTTTGGTCAAGATAGCACAGGCTGGCTAATCATTGAAGAAAAGCTAATGTTAGTATGGTCAAAATAGTATAGAGTGGCAAAAAAATCGAAGAAAAGCTAATGCTAGAACAGTCCAGCTAGCATAAGGTGGCTAATCATTGAAGAAAAGCTGATGCTAGCATGGTCCAGCTAGCATACGATGGCTAATCATCAAAGAAAAGCTAATGGTAGCACGGTCCAGCTAGCGTAAGGTGACTAATCATTAAAGAAAAGCTGATGTTAGTATGGTCCAGCTAGCATAGGGTGGCTAATTATTGAGCAAATGCTAACGCTAGTATCGTCCAGCTGGCACTGGGTGAATAATCATCACAGAACAGCTAATATTAGCACAGTCCAGCTAGCATAGGGGTGGCTAATCATCAAAGAATAGCTAATGCTAATATGGTTAAGAAAGCATAGGGGGTTAATCAAAGAAAAGCTAATGCTAGCACGGTCCAGCTAGCGTAAGGTGACTATTCATTAAAGAAAAGCTAATGTTAGCACAGTTCAGCTAGCATAAGCTGGCTCATCATTGAAGAACAGCTATTGTTAGCACGGTCCTGCTAGGATAAGATGTTTAAAGTAAACCTTCTAGCATACAATGGCTAATCATCAAAGAAAAGCTAATGCTAGCACAGTCCAGCTAGTGTAAGGTGACTATTCATTAAAGAAAAGCTAATGCTAGCACAGTCCAGCTAGTGTAAGGTGACTATTCATTAAAGAAAAGCTAATGCTAGCACGGTCCAGCTAGTGTAAGGTGACTATTCATTAAAGAAAAGCTAATGCTAGCACGGTCCAGCTAGCTTAAAGTGGCTAATCATCAAAGAAAAGCTCATATTAACACAGTCCAGCTAGCATAAGATGGTTAATCATCGAAGAACAGCTATGTTTAGCACGGTCCAGCTAGCATAAGATGTTGAAAGTAAAGCTTTACCGCGTGCTGTGATGTCTACTGTAAGCTACGCTAGCTAAGCGACATCTCAACTATACTCTGACTGGAAAAATGGCAGAGGTTGAGGTTCTGGCATGCCGCCATCCCGCCTTCTACCTTTCCAGGAACCTGATGCTGGCTCTGGCTGTCCGAGAAAGCTTTCTCCTGACCTTTTACCGTTAATCAATACCAAATTTCATTCCACATCTCCCTCGCTTCAGCCCCCGGATAACAAATCCCGCGTTTTCCATCCTCGCTACACTGAAGGCTACGTTAAGTTTTTGGTATCTGTAGCTCCTCTGGAGGAGAAGAAGCCCCGAGGTGGGACGGGTCACTGTGAGGTCCAGCTTCAGGGGGAAAACAGTGACAGTGTGGAGCTTCACTGACCGCTACTCTTACTCTACTGAGTGTCACATCTATCCATAATCCAGCTGTTTATAACACTAAATAAAATTAAAAGAAGGAAAATGGAGGCTAAAAATTTCAAAATAAAAGTGTTTTACCGGCCAATTTATGGCTGAAAAATAGGTATTTATTAACAAATAATTTGAGACAAAATGAAACAATTAAAATTTGAAATAATTAATTTTAAAATTAATTTTAATTTATTATTATTATTTTTAAATTATAAACATGACCAGTTTATTTTTAGTATATAATATTATTACCTTTTTAATTAAAAAAAAAAAAAAATTATTTATTTATTTTATTTTATTTTTTAACAAATATGCCAACATTTACAGTGTATCAGCATTAAAAAATGAATTATTTAATTATTCAAAAATGAACTCCAGGACTGTATGAATCTGTGTGTGTGTGTGTTGTGTGTGTGTGTGTGTTTACAGTATATTCGTCTCACATTCAGGATGTATTTCCGCCTTTTGTGTTCGGTGTTCCTGGGATAAACCTCGGATCCACCGCATCCCTGACCTCCCAGGATAAAGTGAAGATCCTGAAGCTCCACAAATAAAACTGCTAAAGGAAACTAATTGCACTGAATTAGATCTAGATCTAGGACTAATGCAGTGAATGACATTAAATACTATACAGCCGGTCCATATGTTCTGCTTCATCTCCAACCTTGAGATACTACTTGAAAACCAAACCAAAAGCTTTATCCCTCAGCTCCCGGCGGATCCCGGAGTCAATCCAGGACCATGTGGAGCGAAGCAGGAATTTCGAACACACAACCCGTGTTTGTAGGTAGAGAATGTGTACAAAGAACAAATTAAATGTCTACTGCAAGTAAAGAACAGATGTTTCCACTCCTTTCCTTTCTCTCCCAGGCTTTCCTTGCAGTTCAGCTTTAAGGCTTTAATCACTGGACGGTGCCTGAGCCAGCAGATCCTCTGAGTCAACACGAGTGATTAGGTGGAGGTAGTCTGCGCTGTCCATTACAGGAGCAGAATCAACAGCCGCATTTTGTATTAATGAGCTAACGGAGCCGGTGAATGAACCCCGGCTGAGCCGCCTTTGTTCTCTCGACAGCGTGTCTGCTTGTAGATGATGTGAGAGCTGAGGGGTGATACGGATGTTCCGTGGCTGGACAACACACACAGGGGGGTCCTGGTGTCTTTGTGTGTGTGTGTGTGTGTAAAAGAGAGAGAGAGAGAGAGAGAGAGAGAGAGAGAGAGACTCTCTCTGGCTCAGTCTTATGATATAGACTAGACAATGTGCTCTCATTTTTGTTCAATATACTGTGCTACATTCACTTTTCTAAACATTTCTAAACGTTTTCATTTTTTCTGTAATAAACCAAATCATGTAAGCAAACATCTTCGACACCATATACGTGGATTTATTAATGTGTGTAAAGGTGAATCCATGCATACTTATGTGCTTCATTTTTCTAAACACACATTTTTTTAGATAGTGAGTGCATCCTAGGCAGGCGAAAGGAAACTCGAACAAATCCTTCCATATACTGTAAACATCCTCGACATAACCCTATATATTTGTGTCTTTGTCTTGGTGTATTTTTATCTATTTATGTATTTAGTTTTTTTCTATTGTATTTGGACATCTATGCACATATTTGTGTGTTTTTATCCAATAATATTCTATTTGTTACACCATTTCTACCTCTTTTCAGATCCAAACGAAAACCTACTGTGCAGCATTCACTTTACTGAAACATGTTTTAGGGTTTCTGAGTGAATTCTGAATGAACATACACACATGAAAACATAAGAAATCATCCGCAACATCACACACAGTATAACTGCGTGTATGTATATGTGTCTGTTGTTAATATGTTAGTATGTTTATTTACTGCTCAGTATATCCCTATCATATTTCAGATTTGCACCGGAAGTGGGTGTGGTCTCGACTGTATCCAGATGCCCTGTGGACATTTCTGGAAAGCTTTCTATTTTCTGTCTATTGTGACAGAGAAAGCATGCTAACTATGGTTCAAAGCAACAACAACAAAAACTCTTCCCAGATTAACTGTAAGGTGGGATAGAGTTGACAACAATAACCCCCTAATAAAAATATTTTTTTATCATTTTTAATCAGAAACCTAGTTATGAATCTGGGATGCTTTTACAGTGCAACATGGGATCTGGGAAAAAAATATACATTTACATTAAGTTTTCTTACGCCTGAACATTTTGGGCTAGTTTTGAGTTTTTGTGTGGGTTTTTTTTTGAGTGGAAGTCAGGGGGGAATTATGCTGAAACTTGGCAACCGTTCTCACAAGCTTCAGCAAGAAGTTCTTTAAATTAAACAGTGAAAAAATGTTGAATGTTTCTGTGTGAGCAAATAAAATCTACTGTGCAGTGTTCACTTTCCAAACACATATATGTTCTGACTAAATCCCAGGCAGGCAAAAAGAATCACCCCCCTTCCCCCTTGCCTTTATGTACATATAAACATAAATATGTACATAAATATCCTATATATTCTATATATATATATATATATATATATATATATATATATATATATATATCAACACTTTATATATTTGTTTGTCCTTTTTAATGAATTTGAGCATGTATATGTGTTTATATTTCTTTATAAATTCCCTGCCTCTCTTTAGATCTCTTATAATCAAGGTGCAGCGTTCACTTTTCTAAACGTTAACTTTCTGATTCTGGCTTTCAAAACCAACCAATAACCTCATACATAATTAAAAAGATTAGATGAAAGATATATTGGTGTGTGAATATATAGAGTATGTTTTAGCCCTACACGTTCATCGCTCAGAGCAATCGAAGGCCTTTGTTCAGCTCTGTCCATCTGACAAAGGATCGCATGTGGAGAACGGGGGAGGGGCGACGTGGCACACGGTTCTAGCAATCGGGGTGGCAGGTGCCACGAGTCGCTTCCTCATTAGCATCACAAAACACCAAAGCTGTGGAGTCACAGCCACCAGGACGGTGTAGAGAAGCCTGTTAATACGCTACGGAGATTGTCTTGGTCAATGATGCCATAAATGTTTCATAGGTCATACGGCTTCCTACTTCGCCCTTGAGTTTGATGTTCGAGGCTGTTCCCTCAGGTGCCTGGAATGTAGGTCTTGGAGCTATTTACTGTCCCCGGATTATGTTTGAGGCTCTACTGTACACCGGTTCACTACACGTTCAAAAAGCCTTCTTTCCTTGCATCACAGTATATCTATCTGCGTGTCTCACAGGAGAGGAGATAGATACTGTCTAAAGCTCTGATCAAGCTCTTTCCAGAAATACTGTATGCTGTTCAGGCGAGAGACAGAAGGTCACATCAACGAGCCTAGAAAGCGGACAGATGCTGGATACTTAAAACCACCATTTTTTTAAAAAAAAAAAGCATGTGCTAAAATTAAACCTAATAAAAACAAACTCAATCCCACAACCAAACAGAGATGGAGATGAATATAAGTCAAAAGCAACGAAGCAAGAAGCAGAAGCTGTGGGTGTTATGTAATTCTGTGAACTACTTTAAATCTAAACCAGATATCACAAGGCCACTTTTAACACACAGGCACTGACTCTCTTATATTCGACAACAATCTGCTCATTTCCGTTTGGAAAGCATTCCAACCCAAAAAAATGGTGATTTCTGAGTTCCTGAGAGGTCGGGTTGCCAGAAAGGATCGCAGTAATGAATTATGTCAGGAGTCTGGAAACACTGAGCGATGGCACACTTCTTTAAAAAACTATCAGATATTATAGCCTGTATGGCAGTGTTATTTATTGTTCAACTTCCTGTTACTTTAACACTACAATCCATAAACATTGTGAGCCATAAACATGTCCTTAGGTATTGTGATTTGCTTTGTTTGTTTGTTTGTTTGTTTCTTTCATTTTTTTTTTTAAACAACTAATCAGATTTTGAGTGTGTTAAGTGTCTAGTGCACCTGAGTGACATGGCTCAGGTGCATTCTGCAGATTAAACGAATACGTGATACGTCTCGGGAGTCCCCAAAGACTCGGACCGTCAGCTCCCTTTTGCACAGCCCTCACGTGAATGATTTATTAGTGATTTCAATATTTTTCTTCAACAGTGAACTTGCAGCAATGTTGGATGTTGGATGATTATTTAAGCAGATTCAGTTTTATGGCATTTACTTAAGAGGATATCACAGCAAGAAGGTCCTGGGTTCGAATCCCGGGTTCCTTTCTGTGTGGAGTTTGCATGTTCTCATGTTCGGTTTACTCTGGTTTCCTCCAACAGTCCAAAACATGTACATGCATTGGTAATTCTAAAATGCCCATAGGAGTGAGTGTGGTTGTCTCTATATATGTGTGGCCCTGTGATGGACCTGTCCAGGGTGTACCCCTGCCTTTCGCCTAATGTGTGCTGGGATAGGCTCCAGCAGACCCCCGTGACCCTAATTAGGAATAAAGCGGGTATAGAAGATGGATGGATGTATATGTATATCGACCTGTGTGGCGTCTGATGGGACGGAAAATAAAGATGTAGTGACGTCTCTGAACAAAAAAAGGAATGAGCATTGCATCTTGGAAACTTTCCAAATATTTCCGTTTCAGAATTATAAGAAAGAATTCATTACTATGTCAGGATTTTGTTCTGGTCCTGCTTTAATCAGGAGCTACTCAATTTGTGAGAATTTTGTGCAAATGTTTGGAAAAATATCAAAAATATACTTTAGTATCCTCTGAAAAAGAGTACGTCCATGATGCTGGGGTGATGCTTAAATACAATAGCTGTTCTGTAGCTTTAATATTTACCTGGGAAGGTGCATGTGAGGTATCAGGACCTTTAAATTTCATCAGTGGTGTTTAGAGTTTGTGTGAAGTATTTCAGTATGTATATTCATGTATTCTAAAAAGTAATGGCACCCTTAATGATACCACCAGGAAAACTTTCAGTTCTGAAAAGTGTGCCATGTATACTATTATTGTTATTATTATTATTATTATTATTAGTGGTAGTAGTATTTAATTTTGTCTATTTATTTATTTATTTATTATTTTTATTTACCAATTGCTCTATTTTCCCCTCACACATTTCATTCTGCAATCCTGACGACTTTATCAGAACGATCCTGATTTATTCTGCACTCCGTCACGCGCATTTCTAGAAACACGGACTAATTTCATACGTCATTAAAAAAAACAAGTTCCCTCAACTCGATCTCAATAATAAAGTACACAAAATGCACATGCTTGAATCCCGACATATGCCGACATGCTTGACTTTTCTTGTTCCTGTACAAATACTGTGTTGCTCCTGGTTTATTTGCATGCGTGATTTTGTATTTTATTTTATTTTAAGAAGTCCTGTAAAAAGGATCCAAAGGTCATGATGTTTTATTCTGAAGGCTACTGCAACACTGGACGTGGACAAGCCGGCACTGGTTTATTTAAAGGCATTATATCAGCAGTGTGCATGTGCGATCGCTCGCGTGAACCAGCTTTCTGGTCTCTCCGTTGTGTCTTTTAATAGATAAGGTACTCACGGGATGCAGCGCGCGCCACGTCGTTTTTCGGAAAGACGTTCACTATACATATGAGGAGTGTAATCTGTACTGCTCGGAACCGCCGCATCCTCACATCCATCCTGATGTAAACAAAGGGACAGTCTGTTTTCTCCTCTAAGGGTGTACTCACACCCCTCCCTTTCTCCAAGGGGTCCCACAGTACAGTAGACCTGCTTTTTCTTTTTGTTTGAGTAATTATCTACAAGATGCTCCTGATGATGCTGATGCTGATGCTCCACGCGCGCAATACTACATTCGGTATTTGTAATATATCACCCAGCAACGACGGCTAGCACACAAGGCAGGAAGTCGCGTCGTTTCTCGCAGCATCGTCGCTCCTCTTGCTCGCTTTGCATGGTTAGACCGCCGATATCCAAGACACCACCTCGCAATCGGGATGGTCGCTGTCTAGTGCTCAAATGAACGAGGGGGCTCGGATTCCTCGGCTCCCCCCTCTCCGTCACGCAGTTGGTACGGTCCACCACGGAAACTAAGCGACACGGTGGAGGGAAAGTTACAAAACCAGGCAAACATAGGGGGGAACTTGTCAGGCTGTTAATAAGGGGAAAGTGAACGGGGTGAGAGAAAGCAAAACAAAAACAAAACGTTTAACGTTCTTGTATTATTATTATTGGTTGTTTTTAGCGCCACACAGCGTCTGAGTCTCTCAAGACATAGGATTTCTATGAAGAAGAAGTTTAATGTGGTCACACCAGCTGCCGTGCTAGCAGTTACTGGTTCCCAGAACGTTATGTGAACGTTTGTTTTTGGTTCCTGAGACATGATAAGAAGAAGTATTTTTTAGATCCTGTGAGATTTTGTAAGAAAGTTTTCTTTACAGAAATGTAGTGTTCTGGGAACTATTATATACTTTTAAACAGTCAGAAATCAATATTTCATTAACCCAAAAATGTTTTGGAGAAAGTTCCCCTAATGTTCTAGGTACCTTTCAATAATGTGAACGTTTCAGGAGGCCAGGATGAGTTCAAGAACATTCATCTAACTTGAATTAAATTAATTCTGGATCTACACAGGATGACCAAGAAGGGTCCTGTAAAATTCTGAACCTTTAAATAATATAGAGCTCTCAGGAACCTTACCTTTGCTCAAGATGGACTTGGCAGAACATTCCCTTAATCTTCTGAGATCCTTTAAAATAATATGGATCTTTCAGGAACCTTATCCTTGATTGAGATGGACCTGGCAGAACATTCCCTTAATCTTCTGAGATCCTTTAAAATAATATGGATCTTTCAGGAACCTTATCCTTGATTGAGATGGACCTGGCAGAACATTCCCTTAATCTTCTGAGATCCTTTAAAATAATATGGATCTTTCAGGAACCTTACCTTTGCTCAAGATGGACTTGGCAGAACATCTTCTGAGATCCTTTAAAATCCTTTCAGGAACCTTATCCTTGATTGAGATGGACCTGGCAGAACATTCCCTTAACCTTCTGAGATCCTTTAAAATAAAATAAAGCTCTCATGAACCTTGAACTAACCTGGGATGGTGGAAGATGGCTTGCTAATATTATGAACAGCAGCTACGCTAATTCCTTTCCACTTATTTCCTTTTTTCTATGCATCCCGAGGAATTTAGAGATTGTGCCAGCTCCAGTAGACCTTTAGTGAGAAGAAGCTGACCCTGCGAGGACCCTGAGGCATCCAGAGATGGACCAGCTCCAGTTGGATTCTGCTTCGTGATGATTTTGGGTATTCAAAGCGAAGATGCCAACCCTATGTGGACTCTGAGGATGACAACAACCTCCTAATCAATACACATACTAATATTCTACATATGCTGCATCTCCATCACACAACTCCAGCTGACTGTATATGACTGTAGAAAGGACATTATTCATAATCACACTCTCTGGTGTCACCCAAATGAGGATAAGGTTCCCCTTTGAGTCTGGTTCCTCTCAAGGTTTTGTTCCTCTTACCATCTAACAGAGTTTTGCCTTGCCACAGTTGCCTCAGGCTTGCTCACTAGGGATGATCTAGGACTTTTGTACTATGTTTCTTATTTGCTGTAAAGCTGCTTTGTCCATCGCAATGTGCAATGCAATGTCCATTGTTAAAAGCTGTATACGAATAAAATTGAATTGAATTGAATTGAATTGAATAAACTTCCTTTAACATTCTTGGAAGCCTTTAAATAATTATATTCTCTCAGGAACATTGCATTAACTTGTGATGGTTTAGGGAACATTGTCGAATATATTTGAAAATCGAATCATTACTATCGTAAATAGCGTAATTTAATGATATAACGATGCTTTTAATAATATAAATAACTGCATTGTAGCATCATATCCGCTACAGCTCTAAAAATATTTTCGCATTTTTAGCGCCCTCTGCTGGCTGTGAGTTGAATAACAGCCGCAAAGACAACAATCACAAACTTATCCCTTCCCCTCAGATGACCCCATCCTCTCTAAACCTAGTCCTCACTAACAGTCCTGCAGAATGTCCTGCAGTGCGATCTATTTTAGTTCCATTAGCAGTTTTATCACGTTTTAGTAGAAATAATTCTAAAAAGGTTGGTGGTTAAGAGTTCAGTGCGGTAGGAATGAAGAAACAGTGAGCCTATAAGACACTAGAGATGTGTTATAAGGACGTTCTAGGAACACTTCCTGGAATTCTGGGAAGATTTAGATTTAGACACTTTTAGGACGTAAAGGAAGCCTGGAGAGACGCAGCATCCATGATTCTGTTAGTCTTGAGTGCCCCCTTGTGGTCAAAACAGAGAATGCAACCAGGACGATAACCAAACAATGAGACGATACTTTTATTACATCTGGAGATGAGAACAGATGACTCTTCATTGCAATTTGAAAGACAGTTTTACCCAATTAAACATAGTTAAGGTAAGAAAAGTAACTAAACTCCGCTTTAAGCAGCATTTATGCTGTTAAACTGATTAGTAAGCTACGTTTTTATGGTGTTATGTTTGAGTTTAGACACATAAAAATCATTCATAACAGAAGAATGGATTAAAATGGCTTGACTCTTTGTATTCACGTTTGATTTTCAAAAGGGAATATGGAAATGAATTTGAAAATACCCTGACAAGGCATAACATTCTGACTACCTGCCTAATACTGTGTTGGTCCCCCTTATGCTACTAAAACAGCCCAAACCCGTCCTGCACTGTGTATTCTGACACCTTTCTATCAGAACCAGCATTAACTTCTTCAGTAATTTGAGCAACAGTGGCTCGTCTGTTGGATCGGATCACACGGGCCTGCCTTCGCTCCCCATGTGCATCAGTGAGCCTTGACCGCTCATGACCCTGTTGCCGGTTCACCACTGTTCCTTCCTTGGACCACTTTTGATAGATACTGACCACTGCAGACCGGGAACACCCCACAAGAGCTGCAGTTTTGGAGATGCTCTGATCCGGTCGTCTATCCGCCATCACAATTCGGCTCTTCGTCAAACTCGCTCGAATCCTTACGCTTGTCCATTTTTCCTGCTTCTAACATCAACTTTGAGGACAAAATGTTCACTTGCTGCCTAATATATCCCCCCACTAACAGGGGCCATGATGAAGAGATCGTCAGTCTTATTCACTTCCCCTGTAACTGCTCAAGACATTACACCTGACCGGTATATTTTGCAAATAGAACAAAAGCATATCTTGTCTGGTGTTTCTGGTTCATCAAGATGGCCAGATTTGTATTAATTTCACTATTCCTCGTTCATTCCTTTTCAGTGTAAGTTAATAAATGTGGGCCGTCATTTACCATCTTCCAGCATCAAAACTAAACCCGATTACTCAAGGCGACCAGATATAGGACAGATATCATCCCCCAAAGAATGTCTGAACAACTCACCAAATTGATCGTGAAGATGATAAAATGAAATGGTGTGAAGACCAACGGATTTGGCCCGTGGCAGCTATATTGTTCTGGAACTTCATGAATGCAATTATAATTATTTCATTTCAGATTCTGAGGTTACTGTCTAATCCATTTTTATGAAGCCTGAGTGAAATGAGTATTGATTGTTTCACACACACACACAGCAAGACACTCCCTCACTGAAGACCTATTGTGTATCGATGCTTATGGCAATCCTGCTTTAATTAGGATAACACAACTTATATCACTTTACTGTTGAGTTTTAATAGTTAAATTTAATCCGAGGTGAATTTTATGAGAATATTCATTTGTAATTGTCTTTAACGTGGAAATTTGGACCACGTTAAGTTCGAGACACATTATAAAAATAGGTCAAAACAGTCCACAATTGTATAACATAGCAGATTCTCTTCTATAGCAGAAGAAAGAAAACATGAGGCATGGGTTATTTAAAGTGAAGGTTTTCTACCTTCTTAAAGCACTACCTATATCTTTAAAGCATAAAGCTTACACTTCACTCATATTTACAGCATTAAATGAGAAAACAACTCCAAGCCTATACAGGCAGCACAGAATAAATATCCCTAAAGATGTACACTTCAGCAATAAAGTGAACAAAAAACCAAATCCATTCCTGCTGAGGCATCTGAGCTGGACTTAATAAGAAAGTCTGACAATCCCTCGCTCCCTTCAAGGGCCATTATGAGCGCTTCACTACTCAACCAGGAGGAGAAAATCTTCTCCAAATACCTGCGAAGACGTGTGAAGCATTAATGGTTGTTACAGTGCCATTTGTTTCAATAGATTATTGCTGAAAGTTAAGATATCCAATATCAGCGCTCCAATTCCAACATCTAATACCAAGCTGTGTTCCATGAATAAGATAAACAAAGAAAACGCTCCCTAATATAAAAAATCCTGCAAGATGTAGTCTTCTCAGCATCAATACAAGACCATAGATATTTGAGGAAATGGTCGGGGCTTCCAGAGTATCAGTTAGTTATGTTACAATATACACAAAATATAGAAAGGTTGCCAGGTATGGGCAGGTTTATGTTTTATGGTTTAAGATACATCATGTGCTTGTGACAAATCCTTCTAATTATTCAAAGTGAATAGGATGCTACATAGGGTTTATATGATTTTTTTTCTTCCCTGGGTTGGTTTGTATTTAATAGCTGAGAAGTGCTGCATTTATCTCTTTATAGCACACTAAAGCAGCTGTGCACTGAATAAATGGAGTCTGAGAACTGTGATGCCGCAGGGTGAATATCATCTGATGGCTGATTAAATCTGTTTCGGCAAGGACGGCTAACAGCTTTAGGAAGTTTAATCTCTGGTCACAATGACACTCATGCTTTTGAGTATATTAGGTTTTAGATGTACAGTGTGCTGTATATGTATATACACTCAGTTGCTGAATTAATAAACGTATTTCATTCGTATTCACTGGTGAACCAAGTGAATAATGTTTACATTTCTGACATTTGGCAGATGCCTTTATCCAGAGTGACTATATCACATTTTCATACAACTGAGCAATTGAAGGTTAAGGTTGTGTCTTAAGCACTAAGCTACACTATATTGCCACACTATGGTTTTGAGACACCCCTCCAAAATTCAGGGGTTGGGCTTGGCCCCTTATGTCCAGTGAAAAGAACTCTTAATTCTTCAGGAGACCAAGAGATTTGGGACAATTTCATGCTCCCAACATTGTGGGAACAGTTTGGGGATGACCCCTTCTTGTACCAACATGACTGCACACCAGTGCACAAAGCAAGGTCCATAAAGACATGGATGAGTGAGTTTGGTGTGGAGGAACTTGACTGGCCTGACCCCAACCCCATAGAACACCTTTGGGATGAATTAGAGTGGAGACTGTGAGCCAGACTTTCTCGTCCAACATCAGTGCCTGACCTCACAAATGTGCTTCTAGAGGAATGGTCAAAAATTCCCATAAACACACTCCTAAACCTTGTGGAAAGCCTTCCCAGAAGAGTTGAAGCTGTTATAGCTCCAAAGGGCGGGACAACTCCATATTACATTCATGTGCATGTAAAGGGAGACGTCCCAGTTTTGGCCTGGCTCTACTCTAATTCATTCCATCAGGTTGAGGTCAGGACTCTGGGCAGGCCAGTCAGGTTCCTCCACACCAAACTCTCTCATCCATGTCTTTATGGACCTCGCTTTGTGCACTGGTGCAACTTGTGTACCACAACCCCTTGCCCTTGACTGACTGTATCTATGAACAACTTGTCAACACATCAGTGGACCCCATTTAACCACTACTGACCAGATATTATTTGGGTGGTGGATTATTCTTAGCACAGCATTCACAGTGAGAAATTCCAAGTAAAATGTCCAAGAAAATTCTGTATTAGTTATAGGTATTCTGTGGTACTCTGTGGTTTCTCCTTAGTGACCTGAGCTGAACAAGAGCAAACAAATGATTCATTTTCTAAAGGTTTATATTGATGTGAAGGAGACACGGTGGTTTAGTGGTTAGTGTATTTGTCTCACATCTCCAGGGTTGTGGATCCGGTTCCTGTCTGTGTTTGAAGTTTGCATGGTTATCCCAGTGCTTCAGGGGTTTCCTCTGAGTACTCCGATTTCATCCTCCAGTCCCAGACATCTGTTTTAGGCTGATTAGAAGCTCTAAATTGTCCGGAGTGTGTGAGTATGTGTGTAATTGCATCTTGAAAATGGCTTGCCACCCCCTCCAGGGTGTCCCCCACCTTGTCCCCTAGAGTCCCACAAGTGGTACAGAAAATAGATGGATGGATGGATGGATATTAATACACTCCCTCCTTCTAATCTCATCATATGTCAAGTAACAACATTGTTTATTTCACGCTCCATCATTTTTCATTTTACGCCACTCGAAATTCCTCAAACTCTTCAGCGCTTTCCTCAGACTTTTACACTGCTTATCAATCATTAAATTAGTTTCAGCTGATATTTTGGTACATGTGAATGGGACAAGTCTATCAGACACTAAACTGCACAAAACATGAGGCAGGAAATGAGATTAACTGAAAGCATCTGCTGTATTAACCCTGATTAGAACAGACATGTCTGAGCTAGCGTGGTCTGGATAAGACCCCAGTACCGATTGGAAAGAAGAGGAATAAAAAAAAAAAAAATACAGCAGGTGCTTTATTATCGTACCTCGCCTTTAACACGAACGCCTTCTGCTGCGGTGAACGCTTGTGGATGTGAAGAGAAGTGCAAGTGTTTCAGTATGAGTTACTTTAAGCAGATCTGTGAGAAGACTCCTAAATACGCAGACACTGAATTTAAGGAGCAAGGTACAATATTCTTATTTTTTATTATTAATTTTTCCTAAACATAACAGACTGATTTCTTGAGTGCATCTTTGATATTTTGGGGGAAAAGGATTAATTGCACTGTGAATATCTGGCAACAAATGTATCTGTTTTATGTATTCATTTGAGTAATTTCTACTTTTTACAAAATATATATATAGTAGTAGTATACTACTACTATGACTACTACTACTACTATTACTACTACTAGTACTACTATCATCACTATTACTACTACTATTTCTACTATAGGGGTGGTGGTAGCTCCAGTGGTGTTGGTCATTGACCATCAGTGATCAAGCCCTAGCACTGCCAAACTGCCACCGTTGGGCCCTTGAGCAAAGCCCTCAACCCACCCTGCTCTTTGACCTCAACCCCGAACCATGGGATTTGTGATGAAAGAATTTCACTGTGCAGTAATATATATGTGACAAATGAAGACAACTTAACTTATAACTACCACTAGGCTCAAGTGGCTAAGGCTCTGGGTCGTTGACTG
>NC_080729.1:17721433-17763933 GCF_019097595.1 Hemibagrus wyckioides | reverse complement strand
ATTACTGTTACTGCCTCCTCCAACATTACTGTTACTGCCTCCACCTCCATTACTGTTACTGCCTCCTCTATTACTATTACTGCCTCCTCCTCCATTACTGTAACTGCCTCCTCCTCCATTATTGTTACTGCCTCCTCCATTACTGTTACTGCCTCCAACATTATTGTCACTGCCTCCTCCACCTCCTCCATTACTGTTACTGCCTCCTCCTACTCATCCTCCATTACTGTTACTGCCTCCTCCTACTCATCCTCCATTACTGTTACTGCCTCCTCCTCCGTTACTGTTACTGCCTCCTCCTCCATTACAGTAACTGCCTCCTCCTTCATTACTGCTACTGCCTCCTCCATTATTATTGTTACTGCCTCCTCCATTACTGTTACTGCCTCCTACAGTACTGTCACTGCCTCCTCCTCCATTACTGCTACTGCCTCCTCCATTACTGTTACTGCCTCCTCCATTACTGTTACTGCCTCCTACAGTACTGTCACTGCCTCCTCCTCCATTACTGCTACTGCCTCCTCCATTACTGTTACTGCCTCCTCCATTACTGTTACTGCCTCCTACAGTACTGTCACTGCCTCCTCCTCAATTACTGCTACTGCCTTCTCCTTCATTATTGTTACTGCCTCCTCCATTATTGTTGCTGCCTCCTACAGTACTGTCACTGCCTCCTCCTCCATTACTGCTACTGCCTCCTCCTTCATTATTGTTACTGCCTCTTCCATTACTGTTACTGCCTCCTCCTCCATTACTGCTACTGCCTCCTCCTTCATTATTGTTACTGCCTCCTCCATTACTGTTACTGCCTCCTCCTCCATTACTGCTACTGCCTCCTCCTTCATTATTGTTACTGCCTCCTCCATTACTGTTACTGCCTCCTCCTCCATTACTGCTACTGCCTCCTCCTTCATTATTGTTACTGCCTCCTCCATTACTGCTACTGCCTCCTCCTTCATTATTGTTACTGCCTCCTCCATTACTGTTACTGCCTCCTCCTCCATTACTGCTACTGCCTCCTCCTTCATTACTGTTACTGCCTCCTCCTCCATTACTGCTACTGCCTCCTCCTTCATTATTGTTACTGCCTCCTCCATTACTGTTACTGCCTCCTCCTCCATTACTGCTACTGCCTTCTCCTTCATTATTGTTACTGCCTCTTCCATTACTGTTACTGCCTCCTCCTCCATTATTGTTACTGCCTCCTACAGTACTGTCACTGCCTCCTCCTCCATTACTGCTACTGCCTCCTCCTTCATTATTGTTACTGCCTCCGCCATTACTCTTACTGCCTCTTCCTTCATTATTGTTACTGCCTCCTCCATTACTGTTACTGCCTCCTCCTTAATTACTGTTACTGCCTCCTCCATTTTCACTGTTATCTCTCTTTGTCTTTGTCAATCTTTATCCCTCTCCATCAATTTTCATCCCTTTCCCTGCACCCTGAAACCACCCACCCACCAACCACCATGTTCTCTTGTTCTCCCTATGCAGGAGCTGAGAGAGATACAGGCTCAGAGTCAGCAGCAGCAGCAGGGTTGTGTGGATCTGAACGTGTCTCAGCCTGATCTGACCTCGGCCCTGAGGGAAATCCGGGTGCAGTATGAGAATCTGGCCTCCAAGAATGCGCACGGGTCTGAGGACTGGTACGACTCCAAGGTGCTGATCAAACTACATGTTTGCTGCATACGCTTTTTAACCTCTGCACTGATCTGGCCATCATGGTGGAATTTATTTCTTGCTATTATTCCATTTGTCCTGAAAAAAAACAAACACCTGGTGCTTTGTCTTATTCTTTCACACTCTCATCAGCTTTATATGATAAAGTGCTGATTTAAAGGAATAATTTGGTAAAACAAATTATGTTTATTCTTTATCTCTTATAAGAAATGTGGAGGCTATATTATTTTATTTGGTTTGACTTTTGTCTCTATTTATCATGCTGCATTCAGCAACATCTCAAAATTAACCTTCATAAAATAATATAATGTACATTAAATAAATTAATTGACTAATTAATTAAATGATTAAGTAATTAAATTAACAAATAAAAAATTAATAATAATATATTATTATTAATATTATTATTAAAATTAATAATAATATATTATTATTAATATAATAATATATTAATTAATATAATAACTTTTCTATCACTTTCTCATTGTCTGATCAGCTATATTTGTTGTAAGTGAAAAATGATAGAAATGTCAATTAAATTTTCTTTTTTAAATCAGCATTTTCCTCCCTGGATTAAAGCTGGTAAGCGTGTGAGAGAATAAGATCCCGGTTCATCTCAGCTATTTTTTTGTTGTTGTTGTTTTTCTGCCTTTGCTCCTTTCTCATCAGCCCTACTTGTCATGGCTTAAATCCCTCCATATTGTGGATATGGATTTGCAGTTTTCCGATCTCACCGAAGCCGCAAACAGAAATAAAGAAGTTTTGCGAGCGGCCAGGCAGGAGGCCAACGAGAGCCAGCGCCAGGTGCAGGCTCTGACCTGTGAGGTGGACACCCTCAAGAGGACAGTAAGTGAAGTGCATGTAATATGAACACTCAGGTTTTCATTTTTCATTTCTTTTTTTTTTCAAAATGAGGCTTTTTTCAATGGGATATTTAGATTTTTTTAAAGATATATATATATCTTTATATATATATATATATATATATATATATATATATATATATATATTGTGGTGAGGTAAAAACACAGGAATTAGTATTGTAGTCATGTAAAAACAGCAGAATTAACATTGTAATGAGGTAAAAACAGCAGAATTAACATTGTAGTGAGGTAAAAACACAGGAATTAACCTTGTAGTGAGGTAAAAACACAGGAATTAACCTTGTAGTGAGGTAAAAAACACAGGAGTTAGCATTGTAGTGATGTAAAAACACAGGAATTAGCGTTGTAGTGATGTAAAAACACAGGGATTAGTATTGTAGTGAGGTAAAAAACACAGGAATTAACCTTGTAGTGATGTAAAAACACAGGAATTAGTATTATAGTCATGTAAAAACAGCAGAATTAACATTGTAGTGAGGTAAAAACACAGGAATTAACATTGTAGTGAGGTAAAAACACAGGAATTAGTATTATAGTCATGTAAAAACAGCAGAATTAACATTGTAGTGAGGTAAAAACACAGGAATTAACATTGTAGTGAGGTAAAAACACAGGAATTAGTATTGTAGTCATGTAAAAACAGCAGAATTAACATTGTAGTGAGGTAAAAAAAAAAAAACCCCACAGGAATTAGTATTGTAGTCATGCAAAAACAGCAGAATTAACATTGTAGTGAGGTAAAACACAGGAACTAACATTGTAGTGATTTACAAACACAGGAACTAGCAATGTAGTGAGGTAAAAACACAGGAATTAACATTGTTGTGAAGTAAAAACACAGTAGTGATGTACAAACACAGGAACTAGAATTGTTGTGAGGTAAAAACACAGGAATTAACATTGTTGTGAGGTAAAAACACAGCAGTGACGCACACAAACAAGAATTAGCATTGTAGTGAGGTAAAAACACAGGAATTAGCATTGTAGTGAGGTACAAACACAGGAATTAGCATTGTAGTGAGGTAAAACACAGGAACTAACATTGTAGTGAGGTCAAACACATGAATTAACATTGTTGTGAGGTAAAAACACAGAAGTGATGTACAAACACAGGAACCAGCATTGTAGCGAGGCAAAAACACAGGAATTAACATTGTAGTGAGGTAAAAACACAGGATTTAACATTGTAGTGAGGTAAAACAAAGGAACTAACATTGTAGTGAGGTAAAAACACAGTAGTGATGTACAAACACAGGAACTAGCATTGTAGTGAGGTTAAACATAGGAATTAACATTGTTGTGAGGTAAAAACACAGTAGTGATGTACAAACACAGGAACTAGCATTGTTGTGAGGTAAAAACACAGGAATTAACATTGTAGTGAGGTACAAACACAGGAATTAACATTGTTGTGAGGTAAAAACACAGCAGTGACGCACAAACACAGGAATTAGCATTGTAGTGAGGTACAAACACAGGAATTAGCATTGTAATGAGGTAAAAACAAGAATTTTCCCCCTTAAATGAATCATTTTCTGTACAATATTGTCCCGAGGCAACATAAGGATGATAAAGATATTTTTAAAGGTCAATCCTTTTTTTTCCACAGATATATTGTTTACTTGTGTATTTACTCATGTTTTTTTCCATGTAGGATTCATATTGCAGGTTATTTATTTTTCACACATTATTTGTTGTCATGCTATTTTTTATGTGTAAGGCATGTGGTTTCATTTTCACTGTTATTTATTTTTCCGTGATTAATTTTTTCCCATGAGTCTTTCACATGTAGGGAATGAGGTTTCAGTTTTCAGAGATTGTTTTGCCACTATTCTGCCATGTCAGTTTTCTACATGTAGGGCATGTGGTTTTATTTTTCAGATGATTCTTGACCGCATATCATTCACATGCTGTCACGTGTGGGTTTGCACGTCGTAAATAACGTCTACGTGACTCTAAATAGGTGCTGTGAGTGTAACGACTGTACACTGTACTAAATGAAGTGTGTGTGTGTGTGTGTAGAATGAGTCTCTGGAGCTACAAATGAGACAAATGGAGGAGAACTTTGCTCTGGAGTCCTCGGCTTATCAGGACACCATCAGGTGTCTGGAGGAGAACATCCTGAACCTGAAAGATGAGATAGCTCGACAGCTGCACGAGTACGAGGACCTGCTCAACATCAAGATAGCACTGGACATTGAGATCGCCACCTACAGGAAGCTTATGGAAGGTGAGGTTTATTTTTAATCAGTGAACACGTTTATGGGACAATTGAGAATTATGCAATGTGAAATTATATTTCTACACATTAATAATCATCTCGAACTTATCATCTCCCCTGAACAGTATTAAATATTATTTCTGTTTTAGTTAAAGCTCTTAAATCACTAAGGATGAATTATTACGATGAGGGCTGGGTGATATGATGATATAATATCGATATCTTGATAAATTATGTAACAGTAAGTTCTTCTAACATAGCATAATATTTTAGATTACATTTATAATAAATAAATGTAAAAGTAAAAAAAATGTTAGATAGATAGATAGATAGATAGATAGATAGATAGATAGATAGATAGATAGATAGATAGATAGATAGATAGATAGATAGATAGATAGATAGATAAACAAACAAACAAACAAACAAATAAATGTAAAAATAAAAACTGAAATTTTTTTTTTTAAATCTAGGCAGAGCTGATATGATGTTTGTATTTTGAACTTAATCTTTTAAATTGTAATTTTTTATCAGATTTTTAAGTTTAGTCTAAAATAAAAAATAAATAAATATGTCATCTGAATGCAGTATGTATTAGATAAATTAAATATTTAAAAAAGTATTATTTAAAATAAAAAAGGAAAGAAAGAAACAGCACTGCTACTGTATTGCAATAAAAACATATCATGTAGTGTAGAATCTTGAGAATCATGACATGACAAGTTTTTTTTATTTCATCCCCTCACCCCTAATTCAGACTGATTACATTTATAATATATATATGTATATATGTATATATATATATATATATATATATATATATATATATATATATATATATATATATATATATATATTATTGTTGTTATTGTTATTATTATTATTATTATTATTATTATTTTTATTATTATTATTATTATTATTTCATCACAGAAATAAACACAGCTCTCTGCAGTAGTTTGAAGCATGTGTAATGATAACAGCCTAAAAAAAATTAAAACCTATATGTTCTCCTGATTTTTAGGATCTCATTCTCTTTGCCAAACTTCTCAACCCCTCACACTGAGAGGTGAGTCTGTTTCAGTCCTGCTGTCTCGCACATCATTACCTCACTTCATCTTGGTCTCTCTCTTCTTCTGAATTTCTAGTAGCCTTGTATGTGTAGCTCATATAAGATAAGTAAATAAGTACCTCCTATAAGCCTAATTATTACTACTACTATTATTATTATTATTATTATTATTATTATTATTATTATTATTATCCATTCTGGATCTATCACAGACCATGTGCTGGAGTCCAGAACCTCCACGAAGGTTCTCATCAAGCCCACTGAGAGCAGAGATGGAGAGGTACCACTTAAAGCCTTCCTTGTTTGCTGTGATAATAATATGGTGAGGTGTTAATATGAGATTGAAAAGTTTTAAACAAGTTTGTGATGAAGCTACAAATAAGAAATTAATCATTTATATATTGTTTTTATTGTTGTTAAAACATAACATAACGTTGCTCAAGCCACTTGAGGAAACTTCTAGATTGAAATAATAAAACACTTGAGAGAAACCTGTTTTGACACAATGTACTTTTTATCCTGTCACAGCTACATTTAATGTTATGAAACATCCACAAAAACCACTTAGTTCCAGTTCTTACGCACTTGAACTTTTTGCAATGTGGTAGCCTAGTGGTTAAGGGATTGGACTACTGATCAGACGGTTGTGAATTCGAATCCCAGCTCCACCAAGCTGCATGTGTTGGGCCCCTGAGCAAGGCCCTTAATGCTCACTTGTACAAAAAAAATTTAGATATGATGTAAGTCACTCTGGATAAGGGTATCTGGCATATACTGTAAATGTCCATAGCTAGCTCTTTCATTAGCCTTTCTTTTTGTCTGAATTAAAAAAAATTAAAAGTGTAAAAAATTAAAAATTAAAAGTGTAAAACAAAAAAAATGTTTTAAAAAAAACCTTATCACCATATTAAAAATTCCAGACGTGTTTATCCAGTGTCCATTCCCCTGACCAGTCATAATCGAGATCTCTGAGAACTGATTATAGCGCTGTGCTATAAATGATAGTAGCCCTGGTCTGTACTCCTCGTTAACCCTCTGTGTCACACTCCTTCTCAGGTGGTTAATGAGTCTACGCAGAACCACGAAGAACCGGAGTGACCTACCTTCTTCCCTGCTTCGATTCACACCTCGTCCAAACACACAACACACGACACACAGCAGCATCATCCGTCCCTGTGAGGCCTACAGAAATAACCGCTGTCCCTCTGCTGCTACTTTCCAGCACTTTTTCCACTCAGGAGTTAACCGAGTTCTTTCTCCAGATATTAATGTCACAGTAATAACGTCGGATTAATCAGAAATGGCAGAATTTTCACTTTTTTAAATGTATGTTTATATACTGAGATGATTATTTTAACCATTTTATTTCAAACCTCACTCTTTTAAAAAATTTAAATATTAAAAAATAATAATAATAAAATAAATAAATACAATTAAATTAAATTTAAAAAATAAAATAAAAAATATAGAGTAATATTAGATGAATTATTTTATGTTTAAGTCAAAGTGATTAAAGATGAGATCCAGACTCAGAGAAAATAATAATTTAGCTTTTAATAATATTATTTTAACTGATTTATTAGGAATTAAGAGTAGATAAGCAGGTTCACAGGTACAGGGGAAATGTTTAACATATAGGATCAAATCATGTTAAAAAAATAATAAAATTGATAAGAATATAAAGTATATCATGTTACTGATTCATCATAACAGTAATGATTTTAGAGCGAAAAAACTATATATTTTATTCTTAATGGTTCAAGGTTCATGATTTGTCACATATATATTACATATAATGAAATATAATAAACATATAATTAAATATATAGTTGTGGTGTGTTTATTTCCTGTGTGTGTGTGTGTGTGTGCATGTGTGTGTGTGTGTGTGTGTATGTATGTTCTTCCTGTGCTTCAGGGGTAAGGTTTTATTTGGGTTCTTTGGCTTCCTCCTTGTGTGTGTGTGTATGTTCTACCTGTGCTTCAGGGGTGGTGTTTCATCTGGGTTTTCTGGTTTCCTCCTTATGTGTGTGTGTTTGTGTGTGTCCTTCAGGGGTAGGGTTTCATCTGGGTTCTCCGGTTTCCTTCCTAAATTGTCTGTAATTTGTGAATGGGTATGTGTGAGTGAGTTCTGGGATTAGGCAGCACCCTGTCCAGGATGTGTCCCCCCTGCCTTGTGCCCCTGGGATAGACTCCAGGTTCCCAGTGATGTTGCAGTCATGTTGGAACAGGAAGGGGTCATCCCCAAACTGTTCCCACAAAGCATGAAATTGTCCAAAATGTCTTGGTATGAAGCTGAAGCATTAAGAGTTCCTTTCACTGGAACTATGGAGTAACTTCAGTATTTTTCAGTTCAGTAAAATTTATTTGTATAGTGCTTTTAACAATAGACATTGTCTCAACGCAGCTTTACAGAAGTATAGAAAAATATTATAAAGTTTAAAGTTAAGTTACTATTTATTCCTAACATTTATCCCTAGTGGGCAAGCCTGAGGTGATGGTGGTGAGGAAAAACTCCCTGAGATGATATGAGGAAGAAACCTTGAGAGGAACCAGGCTCAGAACGGAACATCATCCTCATTTGGGTGACACTGGACAGTAAATAATGTCAATGTAAATAATGTCCTTTCTACAACAGCCACCAAGAGGTCTCGAGGAACTAATCGGTCAGTGTAGTTTCTAGTGTCTCATTGCACTGGAGTGAAATGGAATCAGATCTTAATCAGACTTTTTTTCTTCCTGGATGAATTTCCTGCCTTCACCAGGAAGACCATTTCTCCTGAGATGACTGAATATATTGTTTTTCTCCGAAATCGGAGAGCAAACTGTTATCCAGTTGTAGGTGATGGAGACTAGCAATTGTGTGTGTTTGCAAGTGTGTTTGGTGCTGTTTTGTTTGTGCCCTGGACCTGAGAATCCCCCGGACGCCTCAGTTGTTCCCACCTGGTTTCCGCTCAAGTACAACACGTGCTCACGTGGTTGCCGTCATTAAGCCGAGTGAAATCTAATGGAAACTATAAATACTCTACCTGGAGACAGAGACATTTACATACAAATAAACATGAAAACAAACAAGAAAAGATATGATTGAAATAGCTGCAATTTTTACACACACACTTTTTCAATATTACACAAGAGATTCTAAGACCAGAAGAACCTCCTTTCTGGTACCATACAGAACCAAGAAGGTGCATACAGTACCTTGAGATCAGATTTTATTAGTAGCTTGTTTCATATAAGATTTCCTTTTGTTTTTTCTTTTTGATATCCCATTCATGATGTTATGTATGGAATAAAACACTTCATGGCACGCTGTTTTTGGAAAATCATCAGTGACGTGATCTGAAGAGACGTCTCTTGACGTGTCTTGTCTGCTTAAGCTAAGATTCTCTCAGGCAAAGGTTCTCTTATTTCTGACAATCTCATTTTTCTCATCAATTATTTGCTGTAAGTAGGTTTCGGTAAAGAATACACAATTTTGCCATGCTCAGACTAAACAAATAGAAAAACTCACCATGTGAATGATTGTGTATATTAGTTACATATCCACATATTTGTCAGTGCATTGGTTATTAGCTGATGTAGAGAAACGTTGATGATTATGTATGTGTTTGTTCCTGTTTAATAAGAGCTTGGGCTGTCATTGAAAATCAGAGCTGCTGCTATAGAAAATTAATCAACATCTGATCAAATAGATTTGAGAATTCGGCAGCGCTGACACGCCTAAAGAATCTGGTATTGTCTGGATATTATTATTATTATTATTATTATTATTATTATTATTATTATTATTATTATTATTGTCTATTTGTAATCTTTCCTCAATAACCCTTAAAGAATGCTTTCCCCTAAAATATAATAATATTTAGAATAATAATAGTAATAATAATAATAATAATTATTATTATTATTATTACAATTATTATTATTATTATTATTGTCTATTTGTAATATTTCCTCAGTAACCCTTAAAGAATGCTTTCCCCTAAAATATAATAATATTTAGAATAATAATAGTAATAGTAATAATGATGATGATGATGATATTATTATATTGATGATATGATTATTATTATTATTATTATTATTATTATTTTATTTTATTATTGCTTATTTATAATCTTTCCTCAATAACCCTTTATGTTTTCCCCTAAAAATTATATTTATTATTATTATTATTATTATTATTATTATTATTATTATATTTAATTTCCTCAGTAGCCCTTAAAGAATGTTTTCCCCTAAGAAATTATTATTATTATTATTATTATTATTATTATTATTATTATTATTATTATTATTATTTATAATATTTCCTCAATAGTCCTTAAAGAATGTTTTTTCCCCTGTACACTAATGATGTTGAGCTAATTAACGCGTCATTATCTGGTGTGATTAGGTGACCATTAACTGTTGCACACTTGAAGAGGAAGTATAAAAAAAAAGAAAGAAAAACCCGCAGGGACTTTTGTTTACATGAATCACCACACGCGGGATTCTCGTGCTTACCATCCTCAAAGTTGTCGTGACGTCACGCGCTAGGCTACACAACACGGGAGAAGTTCGCTCCTGAACGCTGCATCAGTTCCTCCATTCATTACTCTCTCTCTCTCTGGCGCGCGCGCGAGCACACTGAGAAAACAAAACAAAGGGGGAAAAAAGAAAAGAAGAATATAAGAAAATGAAGGAGGAAACAAGCGACATCTTCACGAAATGGTTTACGGTGTAATAGAGGAAGCTACCTGGATCAGAATGCCGGCTGTTTAAAGAAGCAGGTGTTAGTTTTCACTCGCGCGCGCCTTCGCCCTCGCCATCGGTGTCGGTATACAGTGCGCAGTGGACGCATTATGGGCTCGGTCACGTCGGCTCTGACCAGAACCCGCAACACGCTGGTGAAGGTGGGATCGGAGCCGCCGCGCGAGGCGAACCCGGACCCAGAGCCGCACGCGGACGGAGATTCGGGTCACGCGCGGCGCACGAGCGTCCGCGGAGTTTTCCCGGGCCGGCGCGGGAACAAGGCGCGCGCCAAGGCGTCAGCACCCGAGGTGCCGCACGCGCAGGATGGAGGTACCGAGGCGCAAACGCAGAGCACAACAGAAGGGGGTGAGTTCTCTCTCTCTCTCTCTCTCTCTCTCACACACACACACATAAATCCGTTTTATTTTATTAAAAAGTTCAGTTCATAAAATAATTATTTTTTTAATTATATTTAAAGCTAAAAACATTATTCTGTAGGATACTGTAAGTGTGTAAGGGCTGGACGATATGATGATATCAATATCGCGATAAATGGTCTCACAATATGTTTAAGATGGATATCGTGATAACCTTTCCGAATTTAAATACAGAATTTTTTAGTGTAATAAATGTAATTACACACCGAGCTGAGATGGTGGTACTTACTTGCACTTAATCTTTAAAAATCAGAAAATTTTTAAAGATTTGTATTTTTCCACCTATTTATTTATTTACAAATTAATTTACTGTTTTTTAATGAATTAAAAAATATTTTTAAATACTGAAATAAAAACAAATGATAATAAACAATAAAAAAATATAAATGAAATAAAAAAACCTATAAATATATATAAAATATAATAAATAAACAATCAAATAGATAAATGAATAATTAGCAATAATGACATAGAAAAACTTTAATAATGTATTAAAAATTATTTAAAAAAAAAATTATCTAACTGTTTTTGTGAGCAAACCTCATTATCATGATGCATATCATGTGTCGTCAAAATACCTTTGAGAATCTTGACGTGACGGTTTTGCCACCTCGCCCCTCCCCTCACGTGTATAACCTTTATATCTTTTGTAGTCCTTGAAACTCTAGCTACGCTGTAAACACTAATCACACTCCATGGTGCAACAGTTATAAAGCTTCATTATATCCACAGCTTTTAGGTGTAAAATGGATAAAAAGATAAAAACAGCAAGTCAAAACATTATGGATTGTTAACAGTTAACACGATGCATCGTAACACATTATAATGCGCAGCCAGTTTCAGCCAGATATTCAGTCATAGTGTAGAGAATTGTTTATTATTCAACGTTCAATGTGTTATTATTGCTCAGAAATATAAGATTGTAAGCATGAAAATGATTAGAAATATTCATGACAGGTCTCAGAGAGTTTATAACTCATTATAACACATAAGTCTGTCTTGTACCTTGTAGTGGATGGTAGGGGAAAAAAATTAATAAAGAATCATATTACGAGACTTGGAGACATATTAATGATACATGATGTGCATGGTGAGATTTATACTCTTATCCAAAAGTGTAAGAAAAATATTTTCATTTGAATAAATTATTATAAATAAATAAATAAATAAATAAAAGAAGAAAAAAGAAATATTCAGTTGCTTTGGGAAATCTTTAATTGCTCCTTTCACTTAATATATTGCAAGGCTAACGTAAAAAAAATTAATGATGTCATTTAGAATAAAAAATTGTGCTATACCATCATATCATGCTCTAATTAACAGTTTATAAATGCATAATAGACTAATGCATTTTCATAAAAAAGTCTAATGCAATAATAACTGGCTTTCACTGGAAATTTGTGTGTGTGTGTGTGTTAGCCTTTACAATATCTCTGCTAACAGCAAACCGTCATGTCAGCATGAGAGACTGCATGCACTTGTAGAGGAGGGGGAAAAAACGCTTCACAGGATCTCATCTCATTGTGGAACAATAAATAGGAAACAGATTGGGAAAAAAGGGACACGTTGCTTTGAAGGCCGATTCTGCGCCTGCGTACTGCACAGGCGTCTCTAGTCTCTAAGTTGCAGAGAAAAAGCGCTTTGATGTTTAGAATAACAGCTCGCTGATCACAGCAACATCAGCCTCTGTACACCAGCCTGAATCAAAGACGCATCAAACACACCCAAGTGGACTAACTTTCACCCCTGTTAAGCCTCCTGTGTGATTACAGCAGCTTTTTAAGATTAGTACGTGGTATGAGACCTGGTATCATGAAGAAATCAGTAACAGATGAGGAAGTGAGGAAGAGCGATAGACCCGTGATTCAGGAAAATGACAATACGTCAGCGGTGAGAGCGAGAAACCTGGGCTGGTGGTAAGCAAACAGGTTTCAGTGTGAGCTCAAGGTAAATGAGAATACACTGAAACAAAAAAGAAACCTTGGTTCTGACTAACAAAATAAATAAATAAATAAATCCAATCATAATTAAATAAATATTTAATTAACAATTACATTAAAATATAATTACAATTAATAATAATGTTATATGTAAAATGCTATAATAAACAATTAAACAAAGAATTTTTTTTCCCCCTCAAAACAATTGTTTTCAGTTGAGATTGATTGTTTTAGTTTCAGTTACATAAAAAAAAATCAATAATAATTAAATAATAAATACATTTAAAAATCCAATCATAATTAAATAACAATTAATACTGTTTAATAAATAAAATTATAATTTTTTTCCCTCAAAACAATTGTTTTCAGTTAAGAAAATGATATCACGTCATCGGTGAGAGCGAGAAACCCGGGCTGGTGTAAGCAAACAGTTTTCAGTGTGAGCTCGAGGATAACGAGAATACACAGAAACAAAAAAGAAACCTTGGTTTTGACTAAAAAAAAAAAACTATAACAATTAAATAATAAATAATACAAAAATCCAGTCATAATTTAAAAATATATTTCTATTTATAATATAAAAAATTCAGAACATCTGGATTTGGTTGAAACGAGTCTAAACTGAACGTTACGTTCCAAGATGTGTAAATGACCTCACGAGCAATGGATTATGGATTTGTGCTTCTGAATATATGGTGCAGTTTGTACACTATAGACTTTGAGGAAAATTAGGAAAGGTTTCTTTCTGCTTTTTGATATGTAATAGTGAGAAGTGAAAGATGATCCATGCTGGTTTAAAGAGAGAGGTATTTTAAAGCTAAACACAGTCTGAAGGACAAGCCATGTTTTTTCTCTCTTCATTCCTTTCACTCTTAAGTCTGTTAGTATTGATTTGTATTCATCAGATCCATTGTTGAACTTTGATACCGTTTTTCCGATAATTAAACACCTTTCTTATTTTCGTCCTGTTCTCTGGGAGTCTAGTTCCATCTGTTTTGCACTCTTTCCATCCCCTCTCCTCTGCCTCCGTCTCTCGCGTGCATGCTGCCTCGCTTCCATCCCCACTCCATCTCTAAAGGAAGTGCAGCCCCATGAGAGGGATGAAAATATCGCCTCTCGAGGCCCCTTGTTCCGCCGTTACCATGGCCATGCGCCAGTGACGACCCCTGCTGGGCTTCTCTCGGCTCCTTCACGTACGTGCTGTCTTACCTCGACTCTCACTTGCTCCTCCGTAGGGACTCGTGGGTAAGGAAGACACCAAGCACCGCTGAGTCTTAACGACCGAGACGGACATTCTTCTTCCAAAATAAGCCAGGAGTCATGGTTTAGAACTATGGAGGACAAATTTGTAGCAAAATTCAGATTTTAGACTGTTGTAGATAAAAAAAAAATGTCCTGGCAAACTGATTATACAGCAGGAACGAGTACATCAGAGGGACGGCTCATGTTAGACGTTTGGGGGACAAAGTTAGAGAGGCCAGGTTAAGATGGTTTGGACATGTTCAGAGGAGGGAGAGTGAGTATATTGGTAGGAGAATGTTGGACATGGAGCTGCCAGGCAGGAGGCAAAGAGGAAGGCCAAAGAGGAGGTATATGGATGTAATAAATGAGGATATGAAGCTAGTGGGTGCAAGTGTTGAGGATGCAGAAGATAGGGATAGGTGGAGAGAAATGAGAAGCTGTGGCCACCCCTGTAGGGAAAAGCCGAAAAAAGAAGAAGAAGAAGAAGAAGATTACACAGCAAAAAGTTCAAAACTATTAAACAAATCTTACACATAGTCAAATAGGGTCATGTACATGAAGCCTAGAGACTCGAAACAGGAACAATCAGGCTTTTGATTGTAAGTTTAAGAGAAAAATCAGGCATATTTACATTCCATAAATATTGGCACCCTTTATGAAATCAATCTGTATTATTCATCAACATACAAATCATGATATCAAACATATCTAACAAGGATTGTGGCTTGGTTTCATTTTAACACCGAAGGATTTCTGTGAAATAACCCATCATGACAAGTTGCTTTATCATGGTCCGTGCTGAGACCCTGGATTACCGGTACGTCTCTAATGATTTTATGACCTGTACCCTGGAGATACGTCCAGAGGTTGTGTCCTGGAAAAAAAAGGTTTAAAATGGTTTTTAGGTACAAGGAGACATTTTGTATTCCCCATCCAGATCATATTCCTTTATGTTTCCTTTATGTGGACTGACCTCTTCAATTCATACCAGCGATTTTGAAATCCTCAGACTGACATGACCACTGCAGATTTGACTTGTGACCCTGGAACCATTTCTGGAATCAGTTCAAAATGCGTCATCTGGCTGAATATGTTCGGAGCATTAAGTTTTAATAAAGTCTTTCCCTTTTTAAATGTAATCTCATCAATCCTGTCTGAGCCACCGATCAAGGGTGGAAATGAAGCTAACTTTGTTCTTTCTGTATTAAATGACTATGATAGCAGTGTGGTTTAAAGAATCGGCAGGTGGAAATCAAACCAAAAAAAGAAAGAAAGAAAGAAAGAAAGAAAGAAAGAAAGAAAGAAAGAAAGAAAGAAAGAAAGAAAGAAAAATGAAAGAAAGGGGACACTATAGGACCTGGGAAACTCTAGAGACACTATAGGACATGGGAAACTCTAGAGACACTAGGACCTGGGAAACTCTAGGGACACTATAGGACATGATAAACTCTAGGGACACCATAGGACCTGGGAAACTCTAGGGACACTATAGGACCTGGGAAACTCTAGGGACACTTTAGGACCTGGGAAACTCTAGGGATACCATAGGACCTGGGAAACTCTAGGGACACTATAGGACCTGGGAAGCTCTAGGGACACAAGGACCTGGGAAACTCTAGAAACACTATAGGACCTGGGAAACTCTAGGGACACCATAGGACCTGGGAAACTCTAGGGACACCATAGGACCTGGGAAACTCTAGGGACACCATAGGACCTGGGAAACTCTAGGGACACCATAGGACCTGGGAAACTCTAGGGACACCATAGGACCTGGGAAACTCTAGGGACACCATAGGACCTGGGAAACTCTAGGGACACTGTAGGACCTGGGAAACTCTAGGGACACTATAGGACCTGGGAAACTCTAGAGACACTATAGGACATGGGAAACTCTAGAGACACTAGGACCTGGGAAACTCTAGGGACACTATAGGACATGAGAAACTCTAGGGACACCATAGGACCTGGGAAACTCTAGGGACACTATAGGACCTGGGAAACTCTAGGGACACTATAGGACCTGGGAAACTCTAGAGACACTATAGGACCTGGGAAACTCTAGAGACACTATAGGACATGGGAAACTCTAGAGACACTAGGACCTGGGAAACTCTAGAGACACTATAGGACATGGGAAACTCTAGAGACACTAGGACCTGGGAAACTCTAGGGACACTATAGGACATGAGAAACTCTAGGGACACCATAGGACCTGGGAAACTCTAGGGACACTATAGGACCTGGGAAACTCTAGGGACACTATAGGACCTGGGAAACTCTAGAGACACTATAGGACCTGGGAAACTCTAGAGACACTATAGGACATGGGAAACTCTAGAGACACTAGGACCTGGGAAACTCTAGGGACACTATAGGACATGAGAAACTCTAGGGACACCATAGGACCTGGGAAACTCTAGGGACACTATAGGACCTGGGAAACTCTAGGGACACTATAGGACCTGGGAAACTCTAGAGACACTATAGGACATGGGAAACTCTAGAGACACTAGGACCTGGGAAACTCTAGGGACACTATAGGACATGAGAAACTCTAGGGACACCATAGGACCTGGGAAACTCTAGGGACACTATAGGACCTGGGAAACTCTAGGGACACTATAGGACCTGGGAAACTCTAGAGACACTATAGGACATGGGAAACTCTAGAGACACTAGGACCTGGGAAACTCTAGGGACACTATAGGACATGAGAAACTCTAGGGACACCATAGGACCTGGGAAACTCTAAGGACACTATAGGACCTGGGAAACTCTAGGGACACTTTAGGACCTGGGAAACTCTAGGGATACCATAGGACCTGGGAAACTCTAGGGACACCATAGGACCTGGGAAGCTCTAGGGACACAAGGACCTGGGAAACTCTAGAAACACTATAGGACCTGGGAAACTCTAGGGACACCATAGGACCTGGGAAACTCTAGGGACACCATAGGACCTGGGAAACTCTAGGGGCACCATAGGACCTGGGAAACTCTAGGGACACCATAGGACCTGGGAAACTCTAGGGACACCATAGGACATGGGAAACTCTAGGGACACTGTAGGACCTGGGAAACTCTCGGGACACTATAGGACCTGGGAAACTCTAGAGACACTATAGGACATGGGAAACTCTAGAGACACTAGGACCTGGGAAACTCTAGGGACACTATAGGACATGAGAAACTCTAGGGACACCATAGGACCTGGGAAACTCTAGGGACACTATAGGACCTGGGAAACTCTAGGGACACTATAGGACCTGGGAAACTCTAGAGACACTATAGGACATGGGAAACTCTAGAGACACTAGGACCTGGGAAACTCTAGGGACACTATAGGACATGAGAAACTCTAGGGACACCATAGGACCTGGGAAACTCTAGGGACACTATAGGACCTGGGAAACTCTAGGGACACTATAGGACCTGGGAAACTCTAGAGACACTATAGGACATGGGAAACTCTAGAGACACTAGGACCTGGGAAACTCTAGGGACACTATAGGACATGAGAAACTCTAGGGACACCATAGGACCTGGGAAACTCTAGGGACACTATAGGACCTGGGAAACTCTAGGGACACTATAGGACCTGGGAAACTCTAGAGACACTATAGGACATGGGAAACTCTAGAGACACTAGGACCTGGGAAACTCTAGGGACACTATAGGACATGAGAAACTCTAGGGACACCATAGGACCTGGGAAACTCTAAGGACACTATAGGACCTGGGAAACTCTAGGGACACTTTAGGACCTGGGAAACTCTAGGGATACCATAGGACCTGGGAAACTCTAGGGACACTATAGGACCTGGGAAGCTCTAGGGACACAAGGACCTGGGAAACTCTAGAAACACTATAGGACCTGGGAAACTCTAGGGACACCATAGGACCTGGGAAACTCTAGGGACACCATAGGACCTGGGAAACTCTAGGGACACCATAGGACCTGGGAAACTCTAGGGACACCATAGGACCTGTGAAACTCTAGGGACACCATAGGACCTGGGAAACTCTAGGGACACTGTAGGACCTGGGAAACTCTCGGGACACTATAGGACCTGGGAAACTCTAGAGACACTATAGGACATGGGAAACTCTAGAGACACTAGGACCTGGGAAACTCTAGGGACACTATAGGACATGAGAAACTCTAGGGACACCATAGGACCTGGGAAACTCTAGGGACACTATAGGACCTGGGAAACTCTAGGGACACTATAGGACCTGGGAAACTCTAGAGACACTATAGGACATGGGAAACTCTAGAGACACTAGGACCTGGGAAACTCTAGGGACACTATAGGACATGAGAAACTCTAGGGACACCATAGGACCTGGGAAACTCTAGGGACACTATAGGACCTGGGAAACTCTAGGGACACTTTAGGACCTGGGAAACTCTAGGGATACCATAGGACCTGGGAAACTCTAGGGACACCATAGGCCCTGGGAAGCTCTAGGGACACAAGGACCTGGGAAACTCTAGAAACACTATAGGACCTGGGAAACTCTAAGGACACCATAGGACCTGGGAAACTCTAGGGACACTATAGGACCTGGGAAGCTCTAGGGACACAAGGACCTGGGAAACTCTAGAGACACTATAGGACCTGGAAAACTCTAGGGACACTATAGGACCTGGGAAACTCTAGAGACACTATAGGACCTGGAAAACTCTAGGGACACTATAGGACCTGGAAAACTCTAGGAAAACTATAGGACATGGGAAACTCTAGGAACACCATAGGACCTGGGAAACTCTAGAGACATCATATTACATGGGAAACTCTAGAGACACATAGAGAATACAAATTTTGCAAAAAATTTTTCAGTCAGTGAAAGCTGTTTGGAAAGAGTCCACCAACACAGTGATGACAAGATGACACCAACGTTTCCTTTAGCATGCACCTGATTTTTCAGGCATTTTTTTGTTGACAGATTGGTGGTGTGGGTGGTCTGTTCTATTTTAGCCCATGCTTGGTGGCACAACTTCCTGTGAGGAGCCCTGACCCTTGGATATTGGTGAGATTGGTAATATTTTCAGTCAGCTGGAACAGATTATCTGCATTTACATGATTTCTTATGGGAAAATTTGTATCGCAATCCTTAAGAACTGGCCTGCAGAAAGAATTACATTTGTAAGCCGAGGTTCCACTGTACTGGAGTCTAGAGTCTGGTGTAAAGAAAAATCTTAAGTTAAGAATTTGTGATTCACCCTGTCTGGCCGTGACCGGCCCAGAGCTTGATCTGGAGGTGCAAGATTAGTCTGACACTTTCACCAATATCTTGATTGTAAGTTTCATCTTTCGGTTCTGTCGTTTTTAAGCTATCGCAGGAATCCACAGACAGACTGAGACAGACTGGCACGATATTAACCAGATTCTGATTTGTTGTTATAGCAAAGCAACTTAACATCAACTACCTCAGCAGGATTTCACTGGACTGAATGCAAACCTAGGAACTCCTCCTTGACCCATGGCAGCTTCGTTAGTAGATCCTCCGTTAAAACCAATCACATGTGCTAATGTATCTAATAAGGTAGCTTCTTATTTTCAAAGAAAGAAAAGTACGGAGTTTTCACAGACTTTCGTAAATTTGATTTAGCATCTCTGGATTGTTTTGCAAACTAATGACATGGCTTGACTAAAAGATATAATACATAGAAAAACATAGAATACAGAAATAATAAGGAACTCTAGGTGTTATTCCGTCATGTAACATAGTGCACTATAAGTGAATATATATAGGTTTTCAGGTTTATTGATAGTTCTGGGGGGAAAAGGAACAGGAAATGATCCTGAAGTAATTTTCACTCTGGAAATTTCACTCAGAATCTGAGTGTGATTGTTCCTGGTTGTTGGTTTTATTCGATTCTATGGTGGCTGAGAAGTGCAAAACAAAATAACAAATCCAAAAACAAAATAATAAATAAAAAACAAATAAAAAAAGACAAAACAAATCTGAAAACAGCATAAGAAATAAAAAAAAAAAATCTGAAAACAACATAACAGATCAAAAAACAAAATAACAAACCTGAAATAAACAAAATAACAAACCCGAAAACAAAATAACCAATCTGAAAGCCAAATAACAAATTGAATAACAAAATAACAAAAATAAATAAATAAATAAATAAAATAACAAATAAAAAAAACAAAATAACAAATAAAAAACAAATAAAAAAAGACAAAACAAATCTGAAAACAGCATAAGAAATAAAAAAAAAAATCTGAAAACAACATAACAGATCAAAAAACAAAATAACAAACCTGAAATAAACAAAATAACAAACCCGAAAACAAAATAACCAATCTGAAAGCCAAATAACAAATTGAATAACAAAATAACAAAAATAAATAAATAAAATAACAAATAAAAAAAACAAAATAACATCCAAAAACAAAACAAACCTAAAAACAAAATAACAAATCAAAAAACAAAATATAAAATCTGAAAACAACATAACAAACCTAAAAAAACCCCAAACAAACCTGAAAACAAAATAACAAATCAAAAAACAAAATAACAAATACGGAAACACAACAACAATTCAGACAGACTGGAAAAGGTAGGTACAGTAATTCTTACTGCTGATTGGACGAGATATCTGTCACTGTAATTGTTAACAGTTATCTGTTATCTGTTATCTATTATTGTTTATCTTGTACATGTGTAGAGTTCTGTGTTCACTTAAAACCATTTTTTTCAATAGAGCAACCTTAAATCTAAGAAAATAACAAACATATATATTTATATTTATAAGAAAATGGAATTTATTTAGCGCTACTTTGAGGAAGGATGTTTATATGGTGTGATTTTGGATATACTGATAGCTTATCATGGCATAAAGATTAGTTTGCGATCTCTAAATCCACACCTCAAGAACGCAGATATGTTTCGAAGACAAAAGTATTCCAGGTGAAATGATGTAAGGAATGTTAGAGCTGCGCTCATACACACACTAATCCACTTTCTACTGTCGCGGCCTGCTGGACTTCTTGTATATCTTGACTGACAGATGTCTCGTCCAATCAGCCGTAAGAATTCCATTCGCAAACTATACCTACCTTTTCCAGCATTCCTGTTATGATTTTGGTGCTATTATGTGGACCTCACCTGACCATAACATTCCTTTGCCACTCATGCTACAGAGTTCACGTTCGCAGGAATAGTGACACAGTTCCAGTGAAACCTGAACTCACACCACATCCTACAGGTAGTCTCAGGTTCAGTACCACCCTGCGCTTCCCCGACCACATGACAGCTTTCACGTTACCGGATTTTCATGCTCGGTTTCAGACTAAACTGCCGATGTGAAAGCACTGTTAGAAGTCTGACGTAGATTAGTTGATTAGTGTTAGCTACAGGTGTGATCGGGGTGGAAAACACGTCACAGGATGTGAGTCAGGATGTGTTGACTCTCACGTGGCCCAGAGCAGGCGAGTCAACAAGAATGGCACATCTATCTCCTATAAACAAAAAGAAATACAGGTATCATTCAGGTATTTAGTAATGATGTCTGGCGGATATGCAAAAATACTTAGTGCACATTTACATTGAAAAAGAAATGGCAACTGAATCAAGCTATAACTGGCTGTGGTAATGAATGCATCTAAATGAAAGCCTATTGTGTTCTCTTCCTCTTCCTCTTCCTCAGTGCGGTTCTTTAGGCTGGTAAGAACACACCAATAACACTCGGATCTGAGAGCATATAGAGTCCCGGGATGCTTCCAAGTGAATTGTAGTGAGGCTTACTTGTAGTGAGAAAACAATTTGACTCCGAATCGACTCGCTGAATCAAACATGAATCACATGTAACGTTGATTCATTTTGATTCATTCTTATTTTTTCTGCTAAACCACATGGTAAAAACTGTACCAAAGAACAGAGTGAAAGAAAGAGACAATAAACTCTGGATGGGAATCCCACCATTTTAAACTGGTTATTTTTAATATATAATTATTAAATAATTTATTATTAAAATATTTAATAATTAAATATCTTTTATATTTATAATTTTTTATACTTAAATATTTTTATATTTATAAATATTTAATAATTAAATATTTTTAATATAATTACATATTTTTATATTGAATTAATTTTTTAAATATAAAAATCAACTAATTAATTAATTAAATCTTTCTTTCTTTCTTTCTTTGCTTGGTATAGTTTTATGCAAAAGCAAACCAAAACAAATAATAAAAAGAAATTTGACACTCACCAAACTGGGACTCATCAAACCATGAATCAGGTGTGAACTTGCCTTCATCTGTTTTTATTTTGGTAAACCACAACCAAGTTCATTAGCCTACATCTCAAGCACATAAAAACAGACAAGATTGCTGAAAGTGTGTGGGACTGGGATTCAGAAAACATTCCCACACACACCTCTGGAGTGTCAGCTGTCAAAAGCCATTTTAGACTCAGATTCAGAGTACAGCTTTACTTTTTTTTGTATCATAAGGCATCGAATATTAGCCACTTTTTTTTATGTCTTGCTGATTTGAGGATGAATTCCTGTGAATGCAGAGCTCACGGTGGGAGTCGAGGACTTGGGAAACGCCTCTCCCAATCAGAGAACCGTTCTAATAATAAACGGAGTGGAGTGTGTACATGATGTTCAGACAGTGTGTGGGTTTGAGCTTGAGTGGAGCAGACTCTGTTTCAGTAGGCTGTTTCTCAGTCACATGCCGTGATTGAGAAATCGAGGAATTCGAAATGAAATCTATAATAGTCAGG
The DNA here is from genome assembly GCF_019097595.1 of Hemibagrus wyckioides. NCBI lineage: Eukaryota > Metazoa > Chordata > Actinopteri > Siluriformes > Bagridae > Hemibagrus > Hemibagrus wyckioides. The sequence continues at coordinate 17,740,966 of NC_080729.1, read as the reverse complement.
TTATATACAATGCATTACCAATTTAAATGCAATTAAATTGCCTAGACATCAACATGAGGGTTTCAGAGCTTCATAATCAAATTAAATTTGATATATATTCCTGGAAAATGATTCCAATATATTGGTGAATCATCCTGTACAAGTTGAGTGTTCATCCAGTTCAATTCAAAGTATGTGTCCCAATCCTGGGGTCTTGCTCTACAGTATCAGCTCGTTATACAGTAAACACAGTTCCTCTGTGAGTTTTTTTTGGCTCTGTGGCTTTTTCTATCCATTGCCTGATTGTCAGTTTGGACAAGGATGGAATTTGTGCGATTTGGAAGTGGTGGTGCTTTTCACGTTTGCTGTATATCCATCATTGAACATTTAAAGGCTTCGGCATGGAGGAGTTAGGGTTAAATCTATAATGAACGCAGAAGCTGAGCTAGTTTATGAGGTGCTCAGGAGCTCCTGCTTACACAACTCCAACTGACTGCGGAAAGGACATTATTTATAATCACACTCTCTGGTGTTTATATTGTTTTATAATCATCCTCTCCGGTCTCACCAAATGAGGATGAGGTTTCCTTTTGTGTCTGGGTCCTCTCAAGGTTTCTTTCTCTTACCATCTAAGGGAGTTTTTCCTAGCCACAGTCACCTCAGGCTTGCACATTAATGGTTGGTGACAAGACCAGGACATGACACATTATGAGGATTGACAATGCATGTCCATCTTTATGGGCTGTTGGGTTTGCCATCATTAAAAGAATCAATTTATATAATCAAGTAGCAAAATATTGCAAAGATTAAAATGCCATCAAGTATCTTGACCTTGTTAAAGTAGACAGTTAAACAATCCTCCACAAACTGAAAAAGCTAGTTCACTAAGCTAGTGTGAAGGGGGTGTGGCATGATGTATCTCCAATTCTATTGCCTCTTACATAAAGCGGTGCAAAAATATTCTCCATACAGAATCATATCAGGCTCTCAATCTTCTAGGGTCTTAAATGTTCAAATTTAAGGTCAAGTGGACATTTCGCATGATTTGACAAAAAGTTTCACCTTGACCCCTAACACCGCCTCTGACTTTACCTTTTCTAACCTCAGCCAACCTGCTTAAGTGGAAGCAATCGAGACGCAATCAAGCGAAAGCCATTGTATTTCCTGTACGCTGGAAACATCTCCGACATTACCTTAAATGTCCCTCTAATGAGGACATATGTGGGGAATACACGATCTCCCTGGCCGCTCGCGCTCCCTTAATTACTTTGCCGCGTCTCCACGGAAACGGCTGGGAGGAACAGGCGTAGCCGGGGACGCTCTCCTGCTTTCCGCTCGCACCTCTGTCGGAGGAGACACTAATGAGCTTGTGTATCCTCCAGTGTTTGCCAGCAGAGTCAACACACTGTCATATGGTGTGTATTGTTCCTACAGGTTGAGATGGCATATAGACCAGGAAACATGGCTGGATTAATGGGGATTCCAAGGTCCAAAATGGATTTTTAATGAAAAGATATATACATATATACAGTATTATGATCCAAAATGTGTAGCTCATAGAGACACAAGTATAGATGCTAGTAAAGTTGTGTTTAACTCATGCTTTTGGGTTAATTATATTGGCATTAGCAATAGTCTGTCATCTAGTTCTAGCAAGAGCACACTTTGGGGTTATAGGAAAGTTTTAGCTTTTGGGGGTTGTGCTGTTATAGGAAAGACTTTTTCGAACTTTCTATTACACCTTCATCTTACACTTATGCCACTGTTCACTGAAACACAGAATAATCATTAACAAAAATTCTCGCAGGTGTGTAATCCGTATCACTGGCCTTCTCTGGCTCCACCCCCACATTCAAAAACCACTGCTTGACCATGCCCACGCTTCCACATTATTTTGAGCGGAGTCTGGATTCCAAACGATTTCTGTATTGTCTGAGTATTATTTCCACTTGGACTTGTAATTTTTTGTTTGACAAGAAGAAATGTCTTTTTTTGTGTAAATTATTGGCACAATGGATAATTGAAGCCTGTTAGTTGATGTAAAGCTTGGCCTTGAATATGATTTTATGGTTTGAGTCACATTTGGATTCGATCTTGACTTGACTCTGTGATCTTGGACCTGATATCAGAGGTCTTGGCTATAGCTCAGTTTGTGAGAAGGGGAAGGGGAGAAGGTTTTATGAAAGTGGAAGGTTTCATATGGAGCTGAACCAATTTCCAATCCTCCATCCATCCATCCATCCATCCATCCATCCTTCCATCCATCCATCCATCCATCCATCCATCCATCTATCTTCTGTAGCACTTATCTGGGGAACCTGGAGTCTATCTCATGGACTTGGGGCACAAGGCTGGGGATACTCTAGCCAGGGTGCTGCCCCATCACAGGTCACATTCACACACCCTACAGACCATTTAGAGATCAGCCTACAATTTAGAGATCAGCCTACAAAACATGTCTTTGGACTGAGGGGGGAAACCAGGGAGAACCCTGAGGAAACCCCTGAAACACTGTGAGAACATGCAAACTCTACACACAAAGGGTGGAGGCATTAAATCAAACCTCAAACCATGAAGGGTCCAGATGTCCTTACCACTAAGCCTCTGCCCCCCTGAACCAATATCCCCATGGAAATGAGTTGACGGCTAGTTCCTTTACAAATCCTTTGCTAATGAGCTAGCACGTTCTATCTCCTGGCTTGGTTATTAGCTTAAAGTTTGAAGACTAACTGTTACATAGAGATGAAATCTGCTTTGAAACTCAAAATCTGAAACTCAAATTCGAAAGGTTTTTTTTTTAATGTTTTGTAGCTTCCTCTTATATTTATACCACCTCGTTATTGGTTTAAAAAGGAAAATGCATCTGAAGGCAATGCATTCTGGGTAAATCTTGTTCCTGACATTTGGGACTCACCTTGATTTAAAAGCAGCTTCACCGAAATGATATAAAAAAGATATAAAAAATCCAGGATATAAATTTGTAATATATACATTTATGGTTAGATGAAGGAAGATGAACCTTGAGAAGAACTAGAACTAGGTGACATACCAGGAAGACCAGACCGTGTGATTGGAAATCATTTACTTTCTATAACTGTGTGTCAACTAAATGGTCAACTATGCCAGTTTTTTTAAGTCACTGGTCACTGATGGTAAAACAGTTCATGGTGATTGCAGTCATAAATCCAGCTTCATGGTTTCTTCTTCATGTGGAACTGTAACTGAGGCCAGAGTTAGGTGCTGTGCAGGTAAACCTCACTCCCCTGGTATCAAGAGGCACACTGGCGACTGACGCTAGGGGCTACAGTCTTTAGGCTCCTTATTAGTGCCATGCTGGAGACCCGCTTGGAGCGGTTGTGAGTAGGACCTGGAGACATTACATTGGTGTCATGACCCAGATGGAAGTGAGGTTAAGGGGGGTAAGTGTAACAGAGGCCAGCGGTAGGTGCTGTGCAGATAAACCTCACTCCCCTGATCTCAGGTGCACCTGCCTCTCATGCCAAAGACCCGGGTTCGAGACCCGCTTAGAGTGGTTGTGAGTAGGACCTGGGGACATTACATTGGTGTCGTGACCCGGATGGGAGTGAGGTTTAGGAGGGTGAGTGTAGTAGAGGCCAGGGGTAAGTGCTGTGCAGGTAAACCTCACTCCCCTGAACTCAAGAGGCTCACTGGCGACTGACGTTAGTGGCTGCAGTCTTCAGCCTCCTTGTTAGTGCGCCCGCCTCCTATGCCAGAGCCCCGGGTTTGAGACCCGCTTGGAGCTGTTGCAAGTAGGACCTGGGGATGTTACAGAACCATCCACAGCAATCTCATGTATCACCAGGTTCTCAGTGTGGACCACCAAGTGAAAAAGGGCTTCAGGATGGATCATGCAGATGATGATGATGATGATAAGGTTGTCTTGAAAGCAGTTGAACAAATCCTTCACACTGGCTTATTATTTCCTGATTGTGATCATGTAAATAATGTTGAAGTCTTCTTAAAGTTCTTGGAAATGAAACCCGCTCACTGCTCTTCCATCTTATTTCCCTCATCAACCAGCCTTCATGCTAGCTCCAAACCTCATAAAGATAAAGAACAGCGGATGCCAATTAGAGAACACGGCTCTGTTAACCAGGCGCCTGAGTTTTGCTTTTTTCTGTTGTTGTTTGTTTTTTCTTCCCGTTAATCTGACTCTGACTGTATCTGCGTCACAGAGATGGAGCGATAAAAAATGAGCTGGAGCTGTTGCCTGGTGACAGATGTTTACTACAAAAAAGACAGTACAAATAACACGACCTTGTAAAAGAACTCAGCGATTTGATGTGAGCATAAAAGGAGGACAAAAAAAAAATAAATAAAGCTCTGGTTTGTGGCAAAAATGTCTGTAATTTGCTTTGATTTGTGGCGCTGAGAGTCAGCCGGTGGTCTCGAAGATTGAGATCATTGTTTCCAAGAATGAGAGAGAGAGAGAGAGAGAGAGAGAGAAAGACTCATTATTTCCTCAACTTTTAACAATATGTGAACTGAGTACAACTTTTAGTTTTACAAGTTTTATTATTACTTTTATATATTTTTTATTAATTAAATTTACTTGAATATTTTTTATTTTTTATATTTATTTATTTAATATTTTTTCCCGCGTTCATTTTCCAAGTTATTTTCATTTATTTATTTATTTAATTTCTTTTTCCACTTTCATTTTCCACTTTCATTTTCCAAGTTATTTTTATATATTTATTTATCCACTTTCAAGTTGCAAAGTTCATGTAATTAAATACTATTAGTCCCAAAATGCATTCAAATCTGTTCCAGACCACAGTATCAGCACTTTTTTTTTTTTTTTACAAAAAATCTGAATAACGAAAGGCAGAAAATGAGTGTAAAAGCCGACACAGAGCATGCCGTGAGAGGAAAATAATCAACGACAGAGTGCTGTGATGAAGCCTGACCTGAAGCGGAGTCACTGTTACCTTCCTGAAGTGTTTTATTCCTGGTTTTACTGCAACATTCTTGTTTTATTCATTTATCGTTACAGCTATATTTTGTATTTCATCTATAATATGGAGCTTCTTGTTTAGCCTCCTGGTGGTCTAGCGGTTGGATCCCGCTCTCTTGTTGCTGTGGCCCGGGTTCAAATCCCAGGTTGGGCACTAACACAGCCACTGAAGAGTTAACTCTCAGTGATGGTCCCAAGCCCGGATTAAATGGGAGGGTTGCATCCTGTCATCACTTACCTTATAATAGCTGTAAATAGTCGTTCCTTCACCAGTCTGTGCAATAAGATTAAATAAATAAATGAATAAATACACAAAATTCAGCTTGTCACAAAACCAGAAAGCCTTTTACTGTAGCACTTTTAACTTTAGCTCTGAATATAAACCTGTGATTTGAACTAATGAAACTACTCGGATCTGCAACTTTAGGAAATGCATGAAGACTTTCTGACCAATCAGATTTGAGGATTCAGTGAGAATGCAGCTCTGTGGTATTTATCAAAGACGAAAGAAATTCACTTCATTCTCCAGGGAACAAGTCTTGGAGGTCTCACAGTTTATCAGCGCGCAAACTCTACTGGTGCATTAACAGGTTTCCCCTGAGCGTGTGTGTATGTGTGTGTGTGTGTGTGTGTGTATGCGTTGGGTGTAGGTGGACTGTGGAGTTGAGTGGGTTCTCCTCCCTTAAATAAAGTATCTCTTTATGATGGTCTCTGGGCAATTCTGACACACACACACACACACACTTAATTATTTATTTATTTTTTCTTACATCCTGTTTTAGATGGAGAAAGTGTGAAAGCGTTGATTGTCTCTCTGTCTGTCTGTCTCTCTGTTTATCTGACTGCCTACCTGTCTCTGTCTGTCTGTCTATCTATCTATCTGTCTGTGTCTTTATCTACTTTGTCTATCTCTCTTTCTGACTCTCAGTTTGTCTGACTGCCTACCTGTCTCTGTCGATCTGTCTCTTTGTCTATCTGCTTATCTGTCTGTCTGTCTCATTGACTGTCTGTCTCCTTGTCTTTCTCTCTTTGTCTGTTTGTCTCTGTCAATCTGACTATCTGTCCGTCTGTCAATCTGACTGTCTGTCAGTCTCTCTATCTGTCTGACTGTCTGTCTCTCTGTCTGTCTGTCTGTGTCTATATATCTATCAATCTATCTCTCTGTCTATCTGTCTGTTTGTCTCTCTATCTATCTGACTGCCTGTCTGTCTGTCTTCCTATCTGTCTGTCTATCTATCTGACTGCCTGTCTGTCTGTGTCTTAGTCTGTCTGTCTGTCTGTCTTTTTATCATAAGTCACAAATGACAGCTTTTGTGTTGCACATTGCATCTGGACTGACACATAAATGACACAGTCTGCTATTATCTGGGGAAATGAGCATAATTCAGAACAATGCAGAGTGTGTGTGTGTGTGTTAGTAAAAGAAAGTGTGATCCACAATGAGAGTGAGAGAGGAAAAGAGAGAGAGAGAGGATAATGTGGAGAGTGTGAGGGAAGGTCAGCATCGAGAGCGAAAAGAAGAGGAGGAGGAGGAGGAGGAGGAGGAGAAGGAGAGAGAAAGAAATCTGCTTCTTCCTCAACACAACTTCACCTCAGAGGTCTCACACACTCGCCAAGCTGCTCGCGCCGCTGGCAGACGCTCCAACTCTGCTGTCTGAGAGAGAGCAAGAGCGTAAATTAGTGTGAAGCCAAGCTTTCAGAGCTTCAGACTGGCCTGAGGGAGAGAGGGGAGAGGAGAGGAAGGAGGGAATGACGGAGCACAGCGCCAGGAAACAGGGACTTAAGAAAGGGAGGAGTGCCACGTTCAGCATCGATGGATTCAGCTTCACTATAGGTAAGAGTCAGTCATGGGGAGAGAGAGAGACAGAGCGAGAGAGAGAGAGAGAGAGAGAGAGAGAGAGTGCAGAAAGACAGAAAGAGAGATAGAGTGAGAGAGGGGAAGTGGAATTGTAAATTTATTAACAAAAAAAGTAAAAAAAAAAAAAGGATAAAACATGCAGACTGTCATGAAATTATTATCATTAATATTATTATTTATTTATTTATTTATTTATTTTTTACAAAGAACCGAGTATAATAAAAATGCATTTTAATTAATATATTTGCATTTATCGAAATTAAAAACAATTCTGCTTGTGGCGTGTTAATGTGTTTTTTAAAATATTTTTTTTAAATGAAACAACAAAAAAGTATTATTATTATTATTTTTATTATTATTATTGATGTTTTTGTTTTTATTTGTTTATTTCTTTTTTATTTTAATGGACTACCTGCAGGACTATGCAAAAGTATTGGCACCCGCACTTTTCTTTATATCAATTTTATCTGTAATTGAATTTTGTTCTGTATTATTATTATTATTACAATTATTGCTGTTTTTTATTTTTCTTCATTTGTTTTTTATTTTATATATATATATATATATATATATATATATATATATATATATATATATATATATATATATATATATTAGTGGACTAATGGCAGGACTGTGCAAAAGTATTGGCACACGCACTCTACTTTATATTAATTTTATCTTTAATTGAATTTTGTATTGTATTATTATTGTTGTTGTTATAATAATAATAATAATAATAATAATAATAATAATAATAATTATTATTATTATTATTATTATTATTATTATTATTAGGTTGGCAGGAGAAAAAAAATAAATGCAAACCTTTTTTCTTAATTAATGGACCATATTTTTGACGACACATCAAATTTCTCTGCACGTCAGATTTTACCTGCAGAGTCAAAAGAAATGAAGCTGTTTCCTCTTCAACAGTAGAGCAAGAAGAAATTATATACAGAACTTAATTTTATTTTATTTTTAGATATAACCGTCAGTCATTATCCTGATACTCAGAAACACTTCAGTTCATTAATTCTGCTCTGCAAAAGCTACTGTATTATGGGAAAGGTTTGTTTCTTTACCTAAATAATGTTCATAATGTAAAGATGAAAAGTTTGATTTGACCGAGTGACATTTTAACTGAACAAGAGGTAAGATGAAGTGCTAAAGCTCTCTATATTAAAATCTAAAAGAATCAGAACCTAAATCTTGAATATGTTGTTTCCCAAAACAGCTAAAAAGGCTGTTTCCTTCTGAGTCTGTGTCTTTATAGCAGTTTACAGAGCGTGTTTAATCCCTGTTCATACGCCTACACAAACATGGAAACCAGTGAGAGAGAGAGAGACAGAGAGAGAGAGAGAGAGAGAGAGCGCACCAGAATGCTGTAGAGTTCAGAAAAAGACGGGATGTAATGTGATATGATGTTTTGTGATGCTCTACCTTTTAACCACAGCAGTGCGATGTGATGTCTCACTGGATTTCAGCAGCATGGACGTGTGTTTTTTAGCGATTTAATTGATACAGAGGTGATCCTAGGGACTGTGGTAGGAAAGTGCAAGGCAGCCATCCTGCCATTTTGTTTCTTTTAATTAAAATAGAAGAAGAAGAAGAAGTCTTTATTTGTTATGTATACATTGCACCAGAGTCAAATGCATTACTTCACATCTCTCAGCTTGTTAGGAAACCTGAGGTCAAAGCCTGGTGTCAAAAAATAACAAGGGTTAATTTTCCGGGGCATTTATTATCTTTAAGAGGGATTTTTTCTAACCGTACATTATAACATTGTTTACATCAAACTCTATAAAAAAGTATTTTTTAATCATATTCATCAGAAATTCTTCCGTAGCATTTTATGACTTCGAATAAATGAAATGAAGCCTTTATTTTGTCACATATACATTACTGCACAGTGAAATTCTTTCTTCGCATATCCCATCCTTGTGAGTTGGGGTCAGAGCACATGGTCAGCCATGATGCAGCACCCCTGGAGCAGGGTGGCTTGGGGGCCTTGCTCAAGGGCACTGTGGAGGTAGCTTGGCAGTGCTGGGGCGTGAACCCCAATCTTCCAATCAAAAACCCAGAGCCTTAACCACTCGAGCTACCACCGCCCCATGAATGTTGTTGTTCTTTTGGCTGCCCCCCCGTTCCTGGCCTCCACAGCAGATCATCTGGTCTACATACTTGATTTGGCACAGGTTTTATGCCAGATGCCCTTCCTGATACAACCCTCCCATTTTATCCGGGATTGGGATCAGCACTGAGAGTCAATCCCTCTGTGACTGGGTTAATTACCTGCCCAGTAATCGAACCCATGCCATGGCAATGAGAGCACCGAATCCTGCCTCTAGACCACCAGGGGACATTTAATGACTAAAGAAATCATGTAACCTACACTGATTATAACCATAAGCTGTTAGTCTGTTAGTCCTTGTTTTTTGTTTCTTTTTTAGCATGTTTTTTCCTTGCCATAGTCACCCTAGGCTTGCTCATTAGGGATTAGGGATTAATACAAATAATGTTAATCTTGAACTTTTTGTCTAATATTAATTCTGGAGCTTTTGTACTATGTTTTATGTTCTGTAAAGCTGCTTTGTCTTTATTTTCAGTGTATATAGTATACAAAAGCTCCCTAATAAACAACAGGAATTATTTATCACTTTTATGCCCTTACATTTAAAATATCAGGGGAATTTTGGTGGTATTTTTGCCCTGCAGCTCCAGACTGGTAGCAGCTTAGCAGTGCTGGAACCCACAACCCTCTGATCAGTAACCCCTTAAGCCACAAGTGCCACGTTATGCTAACACCTTAGACTGCTTAGCCATGCTACCCATTTTCACTGCCATGATGTTTCCAGAACAATCCATCCATCCATTTTCTATACCCACTTTATTCCTAATTAGGGTCACAGGGATCTGCTGGAGCCTATCCCAGCACACATTGGGTGAAAGGCAGGGGTACACTCTGGACAGGTTGCCAGTCCATCACAGGGCCACATATAGACAGACAACCACACACACTCATGGCCAATTTAGAATTACCAATGCATGTACATGTTTTTGGACTGTGTGAGGAATTTTTTTCAGTCAGTGAAAGCTGTTTGGAAAGAGTCAACCCACGATACCAATGTTGGCTTCGGCATGCGTTCATAAGCTAGGTGATATTTCGGGCGTTTTTTTGTTAACAGATTGGTGGTGTGGGCGGTCTGTTCTATTTTTTAGCCCAAGCTTGGTGGCACGACTTCCTGTGAGGACCCTTGACATGGACTGCTTGGCTTGGGTCAGTTCTCTGTAAGCAGCCAAACAGTTTACATACGCTTCATATTGGTCAGATTGTCATTTATCATTTACCTTACTTCAAATGAGAATATTAGTTTCACAATACACATTTTCACCTTCTCCAGGACGAATTAAATTGCCAGGGATGATGTCCTGTTTCTGCATAAGCTAAAGAGAACTTGTTATATCCCAGTCAGAGACATTTAAAACTTAATTAATGTCTATTTTTATGCCACAGTGCTGTTGAATTCTCAAATCTGATTGGTCAGATGTCTAATTAAGCTTCTATATACACAGAGAATCTGAAGAATCAGTCTATTGCTACTAATAAGTCCGTATATCTATCCATTTTTACTCCAAAGGACCAATATTATGTCGTTATAGCCAAAGTCTTTATCAACTCCACCTAAATATACACCTTTCACTCTTTGGTGAATATTACTTTTGCAGCTCTTAACGCCTCATAATGTTGAGGAGATCATTTACATGGATATCTGGATTTTTATCAGGAGATGTTTCCTATCTTTCTTGTTTGCTTTGCGCTCCGGTGTCGAAGCCGCTATAAATATCCAGAAACCTGGAACAGCAGCGAGAGGATTATTGCCAAAAGCTTCTGCTATCACGGTGCTGCTCGATCCTCGGATTTCATTAGTCAGAAGCTCTGACACTGGTTCCACCTGCAAGGCAAATCAAATGTTTCTGTATATTAATGCACTCATTTTATGGTTTCTATAGTAACTGCTTATTGACAGGGACTTGCAGGGACAGCAAATGTGCTTTAATTTTTAGCCGCTAGAACGTAAGCGATAACAGGAGCTAAGCTAAGCACACCACCACGTATTTTATGAGAACATATTATATTATTATTACAATTATTATTAACCCTTAATGAAGTGCATGGAACTTAACAAGGCCACAAAATACCACGAAAAATGTGAAAAAGTTTCTGTAGGACTGGTGTGACTAGCATCAAGCAAAACAAACCAAACTTTTAGTCTTGAACTCATAAGGCGGTGGGTTTTTTTGGGATTGTTTAACACAAAATGCTCAGGCAAGAGCACCATGGCAACAAGAGGGAGTGCCAGTACTTTTAATCACACATCTCTAATGAACTGAACACGGAGGAAACAAGGATGTAAAGCAGTTTGCTTTAGAGAGAGAGAGAGAGAGAGAGAGAGAATTAAAAATAGAAAGACACAGTGAGAGAGAGAGAGAGAGAGAGAGAGAGAGAGAATTAAAAATAGAAAGACACAATGAGAGAGATAGAGAGAGAGAGAGAGAGAGAGAGAGAAAGGAGAGCAAGAGAGACAAAGTGAGAAAGAGAAACAGAGAGAGAGAAAAAGAGGGAGCGAGAGAAGAGAGAGAGAGGAGAGCAAGAGAGACAAAGTGAGAAAGAGAGAGAAGAGAAAGAGAGAGAGAGGGAGAGAGAGAGTGAAACAGAGAGAAAAAGAGGGAGAGAGAAGAGAAAGAGAGAGTCAAAGAGAGAGAGAGAGAGACAGAGAGAGAGAGGGAGAGAGTGAAAGAGAGGGAGAGAAAGAGAGAGGGAGAGAAAGAAAGAAAAGAAAGATAGAGAGAGAGAGAGAGAGTGAGAGAAAGAGAGAGAATAAAGTTTGTTATTCTGTAATATCTGTAAAATCATACATCAAATTCAAGCCCATTTTATCGTCTCATATTTTGTGATTTTGTTCTTAACAAAGGGATGTGTTGTACAGTCAGATGACGTTTGTGTGTGTGTGTGTGTGTGAACCTGGCTCTCGGATTCACACTTCCCCCTGTAACACAGTGTGGCATTATCAAACAGCTGACCGTTGCCCTGGTAACGGGGCGGGCCGTGTTCTGGTGGATTTAGTGGAGCGTGCCGAACGCCGTCTCCGATTTATAACCCGTCCTCATCGGGGTGAACAGGGCAGAGACAAGTCTGCTCCACAGTCTCCACTTCATCCTGTTTCATTTCTATCGTCTCCTCCAATATCTACTCTCCCAAACTAGCGTGAAAAATGTATTCCCACCGAATCGAATGTGAAGAACGTCTGACTTAACACAGTGTCACCATCTCCATGAGGCTCCTCTGAGGATAGACTGTATTTAAAAGTTTGATTATAAAGCATGCAATTAGGAAATACACCTAAGATCATATTTAACCCTTTTACCAGTACTATGGAAATCATCTTATGGGATTTTCAATCAGTGTAATCAAATGATTTTATCTACAGTCATGAGTCTGATATAAAATGTGTCAGGACCCTGTTGGCTTTCAGTGTGTTTTAGTTTTTCCATCCATCCATCCATCCATCCATCTCAGCTTAATGAGATAACTCTGTTCTTTTGATCTATCTATCTATCTATCTATCTATCTATCTATCTATCTATCTATCTATCTATCTATCTAGTAAAAAACAGAAATACTTATAAAACACACATGCATGCACACTATCCATCTATCTATCCATCTATCTATCCGTCTATCTATCTATCTATCTATCTATCTATCTATCTATCTATCTATCTATCTATCTATCTATCTATCTATCTATCTATCTATCTATCTATTAAAAAACAGAAATACTTATAAAACACACATGCATGCACACTATCCATCTATCTATCTATCTATCTATCTATCTATCTATCTATCTATCTATCTATCTATCTATCTATCTATCAGACAATAACATTAATTTGAATACAAACTAAAGCTAGGTTTGAATTCAGGATTTTTTGGATCCTGGGAAATGAATGTAAATGAATACAGGGTGTACACACACACACACACACACACACACACACACACACACACACACACACACACACACACACACACTGACAGTGGAGACTCATTCCATTATTTTATATGATTAAGTTACAAAAACCTCCTTATAAAGTTTTTTTTTTTATACATAACAACCGATTTTTAATCTCTTTATAATGAGTCCCAGCTCATGTCCCTGTGAATGATCTGTTGCTATAGCAACACAAATATTAGAAAGAGCTTTAATTAGTAGAAAACCTGTGACTTGTCCAGCAGTCGGATTTGCCTGGTCAGAGCTGCCGTTAGAGCCAATTAATCCACACCTTTAAATCAATCAGACTCGAGAACCTATACACAGAAAAGCTTTCCTTCTTTAAACCTTTAATGAGCTGCGTTTCATCTAATCAAAACTTCACTTTGTGCCTTCTGCCTTGCAAGTGTCTTTATGCTAATGATGCAGGGGATGAAGCTGAGCGGCGACGCGTGGGTTTGAAAGTTAGTTTAAACGTGCGTGTGTGTTTGTGTGTGTCTGTGGTTGGAATGGAAGAGGGTCAGTTTTAAAGCAATGTCATGCAGAGCTTTCCTGCATGTCGCCTTATAATGACTTGCTTTCATGAGGCGTGAAGCCTTTATGGAAATATGGAAATGCAGGCATACACACGCACACACATATACACACACATACACACACACACAAACAGACAAACATGCATATGCCCAGACACCACCATATATCTTCTTGCACATGCTATGCTTTTAATCTCTCTCTCTCTCTCTCTCTCTCTCTCTCTCTCTCTCCAGTGGCTAATGAAGATGGAGAAAGCAACAGCAGGCCACCGGCGACGTTTGCACGTAAGTCTTTTCCCTAGGGACAATGGAAAAAGAAGCACCAACATCCCCAACTAAGCCAAAACAAACACTCTGCCTCGGGCAAATTAGCAATGCGCTGTGAAGAGATGAGGAGAATGAGATAACACACCAAACAATGCTTTAATGGCGAAGCTCTTTTCACATTCATGCAAAAGATTCGGATTAGGGAGTATCTCATACATCATAGCTTATAAAATATGACTATAAATTAGTCAAAACAGCAACAACTCGAAAAAACTGAAGAAAAATAAAACTGCGATGTCAGGTTCTGGCCACTAGATGTCAGTATTGCAGCGCCAATACGTTCTCGTATCAAATGAATTGAAAAATCATAGAAGGTTAATAAATCTTAATAAAACATGCATTTTGGGTGCTAATATTGTATTGTAACGTTGCTAACATATAATAGTAGAAATAATAATAATAATAATTATTATTATTATTAAGGCTACCAGTTTAGCATTATGGCAACTAACTAACTAACTAACTTTCAAACACTCTAATAAGCTAGTTGCTAAGTAGTTAGCGATGATAGCAGAATTGGGTTTGGTTTAGAATAATGTAAAGACAAGAAATGGAACAGTAAATATATTAGCGTTCAAATCATTAGGCTGTTTTCAGCACTGTGAGGTATTTTTTTTTAAATAAACAGCACATCATACAGTGTCAGAAGCCACAAACACAAACAGGCTAAACAGATTTGAAACAATACTGCGATGGTATTGTTTGTCCACGTACTTTTTTTTTTGTCCCAGTTTGTAGTATGTGGACTACCATGATGTGCGGAATAATTAGCTAAGATATCGAATTGGGGCAGAAAACCAAAGCAAAACAAGAAGGACAACAAAATGTTGTTGATAGCACCGTCTATACGCCTTAAATACAAAGATCGTAGCATCGTAGCTCGCAAAAATAACGTCTCAGCCGTTTGAATGCGTTTGCTCTGAACGCAAACGGGGCAAATTTAACCCTTTTATCGAACGAATGCTTAAATTATTACGAATTATTTCCTTCTCAAACATCCCACATTATCTCAGAAGTCCCAGAATGCACTGAGAAGCATCGTGGATTGGATGTCAGCGATCTAGATCATTTGTTTATCTTCTACTTTACAGAAATTAGCTGCCACAGAAAGCACACCTTTAATATATCTATAAATATAAAGATTTACCCCTTTGTTGAAAACTTTGTCCAGTTATTTTTGCCCACACGCTTGTTATAGTAGCTGATAAACATGACTTGAAAATTCAGCAAACTTTTATTAGCTTTTATCAAACTATCACATGAGCTATTATCAATTATTCCCGTCTTAAAATTCCCAAGTGCAGGTGTCAGATGTCGCTGGTCCACATCGTTGATTATTGATTGCCTTCCAGTTTAACTTTGCCACAGAGAGCAATTTTTCTCTTCTCGGTCGATTTTACTTAAGCTGTCAGAAAATTAGGAACAACAACAACATCACTGCATTTTTAATACAAGTATTTGTTGGAAACCTTCCACTTATCCTTTGCTTCAAATCAACAACCTGCTCTCCTCTCTAAAGGTTCCAAGTCCCAGAATGCCTTGTGGAACGCCATCACATCAGGGTTGGGAGTCAAGGACAAGGTCAAGAGTCAGAGGAGCATTGCAGACGACCCACGTAGCCCGGAGGAGATACTGGCTGAGGAGTTTCCATCTGTAGACAGTCCAGATGCTACGGAGAAAGCCGCCATCAGGTCAGTCTCTCTCTCTCTCTCTCTCTCTCTCTCTCTTTCTCTCTCTCTCTGCCTGTCTTCTGCACTCAACTCTTCTGACCGACTTCTGATGGATGGATCGTAAATCAGTGTCCACTCATGCATGTTACCTGCGTCTGTCACTGGCCTCTGGTAGTATTCCATTGCTGCTTGTCCGGGTACATTTAAATACACCTCTCTGCACACACACACATGTACACACACACACACACACACTAAATGAAGGCTTTCACACAGGGACAATCGATTCAGAAAAGTTAACAGGGCAAACAGTGAGGTCATTTGTTCCATATTGAGCTGTTCATGGCATGGAACATTTCACGTTTTGGAAGCCAGAGATTGATCGGGTTAAATGGCAGCGCTGTCACCATCTGCTCTTTCCAGTGATGGACTGCACCCTCATGGAGAGCCACAGATGACTGGAGCCCTGTTTGGACTGGACTAGTTTTATATCAGGGAAGGAGAACTGAATTATTATTATTATTATTACCAGAGAATCTCTCTGGGATTTTAGTCTCGTTATCAGCCAGCTCAGTAATTTCTTCACACACTGAGAGCGCTTGTATCTGGAACAATTATCTCACGTTCATTTCACCTTTGAATACGTCAGCTAGTGGAAAGAAACCGAATGACGGTGAATGGGGTAAGGAGTTCATTGTGTTCTGTGAGACAGAATAGTGAAGAGAGAGAGAGAGAGAGAGAGATAGAGATCACACAGAATGAGAAAGAGAGAGAGAGATCACACAGAATGAGAGAGAGAGAGAGAGAGAGAGAGAGAGCATAGAAAGAGTGTGTGTGTGAGAGAGAGGAGAGAGAGAGACAGAGACAGAGCGAGAGATCACACACACATCAGAGAGAGAGATAACAGAAAGAGAGAGTGTGTGTGAGAGAGAGGAAAGAGAGAGAGGAGAGAGAGACAGAGAGAGATCATATGCAAACACACATCAGAGAGAGAGAGAGAGAGAGAGAGAGAGAAAGCATCTGATCTAAAGGAAAGAGCTTCAGGTAATGAGCTGATATACTGATTACTGTGAACACCTGAAGAGTTAAACTGGGAGTTGGGAAATTCGGAAATTCGTTCCACGAAGCATTATATAAACTGTTAAATAATAATAAATCAGCCGTCGGAAGCATCAGGTAAACCCCATCGCTCTGTCCAGTGTTAGACTTTTCTGCTGTTTGCCGTCTCTGACCTTGCTGTACATTTCTGGAAAGCTCGTGGCCTTTCACCCTGCAGTTGTGCTCTTCTACTCTACAGAGCAGCACCTGTGGAAAGAGAGAAAGGGGGGAGGGGATAGAGATGGAGGGTGAGAGAAAGAGAGAGAGAGAGAGAGAGAGAGAGAGAGAGGGATGGAGATAGAGGGAGAGAGAGAGGGGGGTGTGGAAATACAGGGAGAGAGGGGGGGGGTGATAGAGATAGAGGGAGAGAGGGGGAAGAGAAAGAGAAAGTGTGTGAGAGATAGGGGAGAGAGAGAGAAGGATAGAGATAGAGGGAGAGAGAGAGGGAGAGTAAGAGAAAGTGTGAGAGAGAGGGACAGAGATAGAGGGAGAGAGACAGAGACAGAGAAAGAGAGAGGGAGAGAGAAAGAAAGTGTGAGAGAGAGGGATAGAGAGAGGGAGAAAGAGAGAGAGAGGGAGGGGGAAAGAGAGAATGTGTGAGAGAGATGGAGAGAGAGAGAGGGAGAAAGAGAGAGAGAGGGAGGGGGAAAGAGAGAATGTGTGAGAGAGATGGAGAGAGAGAGGGAGAAAAAGAGAGAAAGAGGTAGAGAGAGAGATAGAGAGAGAGAGAGAGAGAGAGAGAGAGAGAGAAAGCAATTTTCTGCTTGGCTAGAATCAGAATTCAGACAGGAGCAGATCCGGAAATGGTGATGTTAAGACAGGACACATACACACACACACACACACACACACACACACACAGCTTTCTAATACGATGGCAAATATTTGCATTTGTGGCCTTAATAAAACATGGCTACATTTGTAAAGGATTAGAGTTAATTTCCTCTCACACGTTTATCAGTCTTTTTCGGCTGTGATTTAAATGTAAAAGTTTTATTAACGCCGTATTTTCTTCCCATCCTGGCGTGTATGAAGATAAATATTAAGCAGCTATAAAACACGAAGCATTATCTACAGCTCAGATATTCAGAGAGCTGAAATAAGTCACAGGGAAAGAGTTTTTATTCCTAAAGCCAGATCATCCAATAACGCAGCTCAGCCACCGCGGCCAGTCACAGTAACACACACCCGCTCGGACGTGTCCTAATATTACAGGGTGCCATTACTTTTTGTCCTGAAAGAATGGCTAGTCATGTTTACTAGTCAATTTTTTTTTCACAAAATGTACATTAATTGAAATAAATGTTATATTAATGTATTATTTAATTGAAGTAAGTGTTATATATTTTAAAGTCATATACCTGAATGTACAACTCAGGAGCTCTTTCTTTCTTTCTTTCTTTCTTTCTTTCTTTCTTTCTTTTATGATACAACTGGGTGTTTTTTTATTTTAAATTTTTTGTGAAAAAGATTTTCTTTAAACCACATGTCTTGTGAAAACACTTTAGAGTATATTTAATTTAATTTAATTTAATTTAATTTAATTTAATTTAATTTAATTTAATTTAATTTAATTTAATTTAATTTAATTTAATTTAATTTTCATTTATTTTTGACCAAATTTGTTCACATCTAGTCAGATAAATGAAGTCCTTCTTTGTTTGTTTGTTTGTTTGTTTGTTTGTTTGTTTGTTTCTTTCTTTCTTTCTTTCTTTCTTTCTTTCTTTCTTTCTTTCTTTCTTTCTTTCTTTCTTTTGGGATACAGCTGGGTGTAATTTTTTGTGAAAAAGATTTTCACATGTTTTGTAAAAACACTTTAGCATTTATTTATTTTATTTTATATTATTTTATTAAATTTATATTTAAATTTATTATATTTTATTTATCTTTTATGACCAAATTTGTTAATATTCAGTCGGATAAATTATGTCGTCTAATAAACACCCGATTGGTAGATTGGTACAAAAAAAAAGAAAATTGTTTTAGTGTCTAAATTGGACAAACAGCTAAACAGCATTCCTCGCTAATTCAGCGACAGCTAATAGTTTCATGGTTCTAAACTCATCCTTGCTCTTCTTTGCTTCATCACATGACACTCTACAAGCTTTTCCCCCACCTCTGGACAGTCGTATCACTCGGGGCAGTCCGGATTGTTTCTTACTAAAAAATCCAGTTTTCTAGTTTGACACTGAGCAGCGGCTCTGTTCCAGTTTTGCTAATGGAAACTTTCTGAAACCTTTCTGTTCAGTACATCGACTACGGACAAGACTTCCCAGTTATATTAAAACTGTTCATGTTTAGGCTTAAAATGAAAAAAAATATGTCTTCATAGTCTGAAAGATTTTTATTTACGAGATACAGGAACAAAGCGAAATCAGGCAATCATGTCTTTTCTGTCACGTCTCCTGCAGGGGTTGTTTTGAAGGGTAGAGGATTAGTGGGAAAAAAAGCACACACACACACACACACACACACACATATGTATGTATCTTTGCTTGACTGCCTGGGGAGAGCTCGTAATTGAAGGGGTTAGCATTTTCACTGACAAGAATAATGACAGAGGCAGACATCTTGGTAGAAATGGTAAGTGCATTTACACACACACACACACACACACACGTAACACAACAACCTACTGAACGCTGAAAACTTTCCAAAGACAAATGACGCATCGGATATTCAGGTATAAAGTGTTGCACGACCTCTGATTGTACTCATATTCATGACTCTAAATGCATATTTATGTTGCCAGATATATATAGAATCCCCTTCCACAGAGAACCATGATTCCTCAGGGACGTCCTCGCGTTAGAGGAGAGGTTTTTACCTTCAAACACCAATCAGTAAAAGTGTGTTTAATATGTTAGCGTGTGTATGTCGTCTGCCAGTGCAGTGTTTATTATGGATACTTTTATTTTATTTTCATTTCTATAGCAAGTTTTTAGAGCTTTAGGTTCAGTACGCTCTGAAAAGTTGCATCATAGGTACATGGAGTTGTGTTGTGATGAAGCTGGAGACGTCAGTTGTG
>NC_080729.1:17628933-17716433 GCF_019097595.1 Hemibagrus wyckioides | reverse complement strand
CAAACCCATTCCTGCTCTCTGAGATGCTCTGAGTGCTTGTTCATCTAAAAAGCAGCTCAAATTTCATCTTCAACCAGTAAAATTCTGTGTAAGGTTCTCCAACAGAGGGAAAAACACACGTATGAATGGCAACTGACTCATTTTATATCAGACTCACAGCCTGAACATCATTCATTTCTTTATACTGATTAAAAACATCCCATAAGTCGAGTGGAACAGCGGTGTACTGATGAAAAGGGTTAAGTCCTGGACAAGTCTGAGTCTAGCCGGGATTTAATTTAGACCGTGTGTTAAGAGACTTGAGTCAAGATCGAGTCCAAATGAGTGTGTGTCAAGATCAATACTGAAAAACATCAAATCTTTTTCGAGGCAAAATCTTTACCTCAGCTAGGGGTAATGAGTTGTGTGAATGATTAGACTGTTTATCAAATGCAAGTGAGGAAAAAATGAGTGTGAGAGGAAATTAAAGATTTAAAAAAAGAAAAAGTTTAATGAAGTATATTTTCTTAGCTGTGGACTGGAAGTGCCACTTGACCCCTCTTTGACCTTTCTCCTGAGACACACCGCAGCGCAAGTGTATTGATGCCCGGATAACGTAATCAGCACACACAAACATCACGTCAGATCGAGGCACAGCAGCACAGCGAGGGCAGAAAGATGAAGCGCGAGATCATTCCTCACACGCTCGGGTCAATATTAAAGAATTCGATGTCGTCCTGATATACAAACAGTTATTTCTTTATCCTGTAAGATGTGGTGAGGTGGAACTGGGGGTGAGGTGGATCTGGAGGTGAGGTGGATATGGAGGTGAGGTGGATATGGAGGTGAGGTGGATATGGAGGTGAGGTGTATATGGAGGTGAGGTGGAACTGGGGGTGAGGTGGATCTGGAGGTGAGGTGGATCTGGAGGTGAGGTGGATATGGAGGTGAGGTGGATCTGGAGGTGAGGTGTATATGGAGGTGAGGTGGAACTGGGGGTGAGGTGGAACTGGGGGTGAGGTGGATCTGGAGGTGAGGTGGATATGGAGGTGAGGTGGATATGGAGGTGAGGTGGATCTGGAGGTGAGGTGGGTCTGGAAGTGAGGTGTATATGGAGGTGAGGTGGATCTGGAGGTGAGGTGTATATGGAGGTGAGGTGGATCTGGAGGTGAGGTGGATCTGGAGGTGAGGTGTATATGGAGGTGAGGTGGATCTGGAGGTGAGGTGGATCTGGAGGTGAGGTGGGTCTGGAAGTGAGGTGTATATGGAGGTGAGGTGGATCTGGAGGTGAGGTGGGTCTGGAAGTGATGTGTATATGGAGGTGAGGTGGATCTGGAAGTGAGGTGGATCTGGAGGTGAGGTGGGTCTGGAGGTGAGGTGGATCTGGAGGTGAGGTGGATCTGGAGGTGAGATGGAGGTGAGGTGGATCTGGAGGTGAGGTGGATCTGGAGGTGAGGTGGGTCTGGAAGTGAGGTGTATATGGAGGTGAGGTGGATCTGGAGGTGAGGTGGATCTGGAGGTGAGGTGGATCTGGAGGTGAGGTGGATATGGAGGTGAGGTGGGTCTGGAAGTGAGGTGTATATGGAGGTGAGGTGGATCTGGAGGTGAGGTGGATCTGGAGGTGAGGTGGATCTGGAGGTGAGGTGGATATGGAGGTGAGGTGGGTCTGGAAGTGATGTGTATATGGAGGTGAGGTGGATCTGGAGGTGAGGTGGATCTGGAGGTGAGGTGGATCTGGAGGTGAGGTGGATATGGAGGTGAGGTGGACCTGGAGGTGAGGTGGACCTGGAGGTGAGGTGGATCTGGAGGTGAGGTGGATATGGAGGTGAGGTGGATCTGGAGGTGAGGTGGATATGGAGGTGAGGTGGATCTGGAGGTGAGGTGGATCTGGATTTGAGCTGGATCTAAGGGGTGAGGTGGATCTGGAGGTGAGGTGGATCTGGAGGTGAAGTGGATCCAAAGGTGAGGTGGATCTGGATTTCAGGTGGATCTGGGGGTGAGGTGGATATGGGGGTGAGGTGGATCTGGGGGTGAGGTGGATCTGGATTTGAGCTGGATCTAAGGGGTGAAGTGGATCAGGAGGTGACATGAGGGACACAGGCTGAAGAGATGGCTTCATTTTTTCCGGCGTCAGAAAGACTGAACACTTGAAATGACTTCCAGGTCTAAATTATATTTTATTGCGCTAGCATGGCTCACATTTAAGAGCTTTGATTTTATAATAGTGATTACTAACCCTCTTAAATGTCTGTGTCTTTATGAGAGAGAGAGAGAGAGAGAGAGAGAAGGAGACAGAGAGAGAGAGAGAGAGAGAGAGAGGTGAGGTGATCACCTCAATCCTCTCTTTCTATTAGTATTAGCATACTAACTCTTTCCAGCATATGCTAATCTTCTCTCACAGTCTGCTCCTGGAATACTAATCTAATCCTGAACTCTCTCTTTCTTTCTTCTGCTCAAGATATTCTTTTCCTTCCTTCCTTCCTTCCTTCCTTCCTTCCTTCCTTCCTTCCTTCCTTCCTTCCTTCCTTCCTTTTCCTTCCTTCCTTCCTTCCTTCCTTCCTTCTTGCCATTCTTCCTTCCTTCCTTCCTTCCTTCCTTCCTGCCATTCTTCCTTCCTTCCTTCCTTCCTTCCTTCCTTCCTTCCTTCCTTCCTTCCTTCCTTCCTTCCTTCCTTCCTTCCTTCCTGCCTTTCTTTCTGTCTTTTCTTTTTTTTTTCCAAAAAGAAAGAAAGAATAACACAAAGCAGAAGAGAAAAAAACAAGTTGTGATTAGTGAGCTTATGGAAAGCTCTGGATGTAAACTGAACCTCTGCCTCTGATGAACGCTTCAGTTCCAGACAAATCTAAATGAGCTCTTGAATTTTTAATGGCTGCTGCTGCTGATGTGTGTGTTATGAAGTGAAATTTTCCTAACTTACATTATATCCATAGTTATATAGTGTGTGTGTGTGTGTATGTGGACATGCTAACGGCGGATTAAATATCTTCAACTAGAAAGCATCGATTAGCATGACAAACATACAGTATATGCGTGCATTATAGCATTGCTAGCGTGTCAGCCGTTCCATTAATAGAAGTTTGAAACGTTTTGTTCGCAAGTTTTGTTTAGGAAACAAAATGGCAGCTGTTTGTCTTTCAAATTCTGTGTTATCTATAATGCAGTAGGATTACCCAGAGTGCACCATGAAGCTAGGATATAGCTGATGTGCAGTACTTTCATGTGAAGAGCCACAGTGTTGTGACGTGTCTACAGCCAATCAGCTCGCACCTTCATCATTATGAAGCTTGTCACTTGAAGTGTACTTCACACAGTCAGGACTTCTAAATCTCCCAGAGGTGTCTTGATTTTAGGTTATTTCAAAAAATAATCTCTTGTCAAGACGTAGGATGATGTCGTCTTGACGCTATGAATGAAAAACGATTCCTATTGGTCAGTTCTGAGGTTCTGGGATCAGTGGTTGAGGGTCGCTCTGCTGAGTCGATAGCTCTGAGGTGGATTTGGAGGTGTGAGGTGGATCTAGAGGTGAGGTGGATCTGGAGGTGAGGTGGATTTGGAGGTGTGAGGTGGATCTAGAGGAGAGGTGGCTCTAGCGGTGAGGTGGATCTGGAGGTGAGGTGGATTTGGGGATGTAAATACCGTAAATACCACACCGCAAATTCCCCTGTCTGTATCTGTTTGTTAAAATTAGTGAGAGAGTAGAGTTAAAGATAATGGTGTATTTTTCACAGACAGAAAACAAAAACGTGGACACACCTGATGTCGTAATTACGACTTCCCGACTCGTAAATACCGTACAAACTTCCCGGTTAGACTTGAACACACTATAAAAGACTCTTTGTTTAGTTTTTTTCCCTTTAATTTGTCCCCTGTCTCTATCCGTTTGTTAAAATTAATGAGAGAAACGATCTGACAAAACGCTTTTAAAAAATTCATAACGTCAAGTTGAGTTGTTTTTCGACTCGCAAACAGAAATGATTCACGACTCGCCCAGTCCCAAATTCGCTCAGCGAGTCACTTTAGACACGTCGTCTGTCTTAAATACGGGACAGTGACGAGGGCTTGTGTCGCCGCGTTCTCATTAAAATCGATGTTCGGAATAATAACAAGTTGATGAACGAGGAAGCGCGGGAATGTGCCGAGTCGAGGCAAAATGAATGCCTGCTAATTTCACCGCTCTTGATGATCTGCAAACATTTTAATCACTGATCTGTCAGAATGACTCGCTCGTATGAATAGGAATAAATGAGGCGCGTACAGTGTGTGTGTGTGTGTGTGTGTGCGGGAGCTGCTGTAGGTTTTTAAATCCGCTCACGTTTCAAAGCGACTCGTGTTCACGGACACTTCAGACCTGACGTTTTCACGTTATTAGTCATTTTCTCAAGCGAGTGTTTTCAAAACTCCTGCTACCTTCCAGTCCAAAGACATGCCGAGTGTGTGTATGTGTGTGAGCGTGTCCTGGGATTAGTCAGCACCCTGTCCAGGGAGTCTCCTGGGATAGACTCCAGGTTTCCTGAGACCTCGTGTACGTTTATAAGGAAAGAGTCCTGAGTGTGTTTCCACATAAACACAAAATGCCTTTTATCGAATTTCAGTACCAGCTGCTTGTGTGAACGTTTCTGAAAGTGAGTTTATACGTAAATACTTCTTTGTTGACTCCGCCCATATATTTACGCTGGAAGAAAAAGGCCAATTGTGGAGGCAGGACTGTAACAGAAAGCAGTGCTTCTCTGAATGGATGAAAACAACTAATGTTTAGAGATAGATAATAAAAATCAGACTTGATGTCTACGTCTGATGCCGTTTTATTTCCTGTAAGTCATTGGACTAGTGATTAGAAGTTTGAATGAGCTCAAATCCCTGGACCATCAAGCTGCCACTCCTGGACCCTTAACCCTTAATTACTCAGCTGTATAAATGAAATTAATGTAAGTGGCTCTGGATAAGCGTGTCTAGCAAGACGGCATAAATAATTAGCAACTAATCTCTTTGGACCTTCTGTTTAAACCTTTAAATAAATGAGTTGCTGATGAGTCTTGGAAGCTTAAACGATCCTATTTTGACTGGCAGCAGCACCAAAACCGGAAAAATACTTTTTCTTAAAACTCTAGATCAGCGATGTCCAGTCATATCCGCAAAGAGCTGGTGTGGGTGCAGGTTTTCATTAAAATCAAGCAGAAGCCACACCTGAATCTATTTAAAGCTGAGATCAGATCAAACAGGTGGAATCAGGTGTAGCTTCTGCATGACTGGAATAAAACCTGCACACACACCGGCCCTTTGTGGATAAGACTGGACATCGCTGATCTAGTGGAAGTTTATTAAATCAGGAGGGTGTGTCCCAAATCACATCCGTCTCCAGTCAGATAACTTACTCGACTGAAGCTCCTGCACTTAAGCGCTGATCTCGAGGTGATTTGATTTCCTCTGTGTTCATTAGAGCACGACGAGAGAGTGTGTATCGCAGCGTGTGGTCAGGAGAGGCTCAATCGGCTCTTGCGCACTACACACGCTTTTGTTCCTGAAGAGAATAAAGACTCACAACCGAGAGATGGACTGAAAAGAACAGAGCTTTTCACGCTTAGCCTTTGAAGAGTGAGGAGTGAGGAGTGGCAATCCGGTCACTCTCACCTTTTTCTTTCTGTTTCACACACACACACACAAAACCTCCATCTCCACAGATGAAAGCGGAGTAGTGGCTTCCCGTGGCATTATCACCTGCTGCCGCCGCTGCATCGTGTGATTGAAAGGCTTCTGCAGCTGAGTCACTCTCCAGATCTTAATGCATAGATAACAACAACAAAAAAAAAACCCAACAAAAAAACGATAGAAATAGAGGAAGAAAAAAAACCCAAGCGATGAAGAAAGAAGTAGAAAGCCAAAAAAAGGAACGGTTTAGTTCCTCAAATTTAGAAGTGTCACCAAATATGAGTGCAATATTCAGAAAGAGGAAATCCTAAATTTAAAATATATATATATATATATATATATATATATATATATATATATATATATATATTTTGTCCACTTTTGTCCACTTTTCTGTCAGTAAATGTTGGTTCTTTAACTTGAGCATCACAAAAATAAAATTATACAGAATGAAAGAGTCAAGTATTCCACATTTATGCACAAACACACAAACACACACACACACACACACAACAAGTGTGGGAAATCAGACACTCAGTGCTTGCAGCTTTGTTTACATTGCAGGAAAGGTGTGGAGCTACCTAGTAAGATGAAATATTATGCAAAAGTTTTTGGATCTGGGCAGCATGGTGGCTTAGGGGTTAGCATTGTTGCCTCACAGCAAGAAGGTCCTGGGTTCGAATCCGAAGTTTGAACCGGCAGGAGTTTGCATGTTCTCCATGTTTACTCTGGTTTCCTCCCACAGTCCAAAAACATGTACATTAGGTTGATGAGTAATTCTAAATTGCCCATAGGTGTGTGTGGTTGTGTCCCTGTGATGGACTGGTGACCTGTCCAGGGTGTACTGCTGCCTTTTGCCCAATGTGTGCTGGGATAGGCTCCAGCAGACCCCCGGGTTATACATAAATTTTATATTTATATATATATATATATATATGTGTGTGTGTGTGTGTGTGTGTGTGTGTGTGTGTGTGTGTATGTACATATATTTTATCCTAATAGTAACTTAATATAGTAATATAGTAACTTTTAAATTTATTTCAATTTATTATTTCTCTTTAAATCAGTGTTAAAATGAACACTGATTTCTATTCTTTTTTTTTTCCCAAGAAGGAAGCAGTGCATTTATAAATTACCTAATCAACATTAATAACTTTATCATCTAAATGGATTTAAAAAACCATGAGATGTAAAAAGTGGCTGATTTACAAAAAGGTGATTTTTTAAAATTAATTAATAAATTTTTTAATCAGAGGATCCAACCCTCTCTACCAGGTCTAAATGAATGAAATTATATTGTCTTTTTTTTTTTCACAGAGATATCGATTTCTGATAATTCATTTTGAGGGAGCTGTGAATAATGAATAGGTCATGAATTATCCGAGGCTTTCCTTTCTCTAAGCTCTTTTTTTTTAAACAATTCTGTGAGGTAGCTCTGAAAAAAAAGAAAACAACAACAACAACAATAATAATAATAATAATAAGCTGATGTTGTTATGTCATAAAATCCAACAGAATATAGAGTCAAGTCAGTGTCACTGTGTTACTTAATTACTTTGGGGGAAAGAAAAAAAAGGAGAATTGGATTCCTTTAACTGAGGTAAGGTTTAGCTTTACAGATGCTTGGTTTTGTGTGATTCGAATCTAAAATCTTTTCATTTTCAGTGTTTTATTTTTGTCAGTGGTTTCTGTGCAGAAATGCAGGTCAGTTTTAGCCATCTTCAATTCCTTTTTCAGGAGCTAAGTAACTTTAGACGAATCCACCAGGCTAATTTTAGTCCCTGGGCCATAATTTCAGACACCTTGGTCCAAAATAGGTTCTTTTCTGCAGAACAGACAAGTCATCTCGGGGACAGTGTGCTAAGACACAAACAAGAGTCATATAAGAACTAAACCAAATGATGAACTGCTTTCCAAATGACATAAAATATTGGCATAATGCCGGTCAAGTGTTTAATGCTGTGGGCCGTTGACTGGAAGATCAGTGTTCAAGCCCTAGCACCACCAAGCTGCCACTGTTGGGGCCCTTGAGCAAGGCCCTTAACACACCCTGCTCCAGGGGCACTGTATCATGACTGACCCTGCCCTCTCTCCCCTACCCCCAAAGACATGCGAAGAAAGAATTTCACTGTGCAGTAATGTATATGTGACAAATACAAAGTCAACTTAACTTTATTATTAATGTGCTGCAGGATCCATATGAGGTTTAGACAGCGTTTATTAGCAGAAACCAGGGCAGAATATGCCAAAATAATCCAAAATATAAGACTGAGGCAGAATAGAAAAACTAATAACTAAGTTCAAAACCAGAGAAGATCAGTCCACAAAGCTAAAAAATCCAATAAGGGCTAAGCAAGAAGGTAAATACAGTAGAAACAAGCAAAAGGTCATACACAGAATACTCAGTGGAAGATCAATGGACAACACGGCTCGGTATGCAGTAAACTGACGATACTTCGCGGGGATGTGATGGCGTGGTAATGGTATTAAAGTCCGTAAAACCTGGAAGCTGAATCGGATGTGTTCCGTCAAAACCTGGGAGGGTCAGTACATGGGGGACATGGGTTTTCTCTGGCAGACAGGAGAGGGGGTCTTAGATGTAACAAATGGAAGGGAGACACGAACCCAGATCTCAACAGTAGTCTTGACCAGCTGAATTATACTTACATTGCAGATACCCTTATCCACAGGACCTTACATTTTCATCTCATTTTACAGTTAAGGGTCTTGCTCAGGGCCCCAGCATTGGTGGACCTGGGATTCAAACTCACAACCTTCTGATCAGTAGTGCAACACCTTAACCACTAAGCTACCACATTCCCCTAAGCACTGAACAGTGAAGGTTTAACCTGCAGCACCAAAGTGATTCATCCTAATCATTTGTGGCATTTTGGCAGAAGCCCTGATCCAGAGCCACTTACATTAACCTTATTTAATGAGAAGACGTTACGCCATAGTGGAATTCTTTTCTCCACATATCCCAGCTGAGGAAGTTGGGATCAGAGCACAGGGGCAGATAAGATACAGTGCAGTGGAGCATAGAAGGTTAAGGGCCTTGCTCAATTGCCTAACAGTGGAGCTTGAACCCCAACCTTCTGATCAACAACCCAGAACCTTTGCCATCACTGCCTCAAAAAGAAGAGAAGCCTTTATTATCACCACATATACATTACAGCAGAACTCTTTTCTTCACATATCCCAGCTGAGGGGGTTAGGGTCAGAGCACAGGGGTAGCTATGATACAGTGGCAGCAGTGCTGGGGCTTGAATCCTAACCTTCTGATCAACAACCGAATGCCTTAACCACTTGAGCTACCACTGCCCTCAGATTAAAACAGCAGAGTGTTTGAGGGTCTTGCTCAGCGGCCCAGCAGTGGCAGCATGGTCCAGGGATCTAAACTCACAACCTTCCAAGCACTAGTCCAACACCTTAACCACTGAGCCTTCACTTCCCTTATTTCAGAATTACAGAAAATACAGGACATTGCATTGCACGTGCACAAATCAATGACTGACCAAGACAGATACAAAAGGTCTGATGTATATGTATAGGGCAGAACATTGGGGTAAATAGGGAACAGGTGACAGTGAACAATAGGAAAGGCCTGGCACAAGACGTGAGAAATACGCAAACAAAAAGCAGGCTATGGTGAAACGCCTCCCAGTGCTCCCTCTAGTGATCTGGTAAGGAACTGTCCCAGTAGCTCCTGAGATTGTGCTAGGGAAGTTAGCAGACTGTCTTTAATAGCTAGGAAGTTCCCTTCATCTCAGTCTATAGCTGCGTCCCAAATGACGTCCCACACACTGTGCACTCTAGTATCTAGAGTAGGAATTGTTTTAGAAAGGTAGTGTCTTCTCAAACGGACACTTGTTTACGAACCGGAAGTCGCTTCCCAGTCGCATGTAGCCGTTTCATAAATAAGTGCATCGTCCTTTAAAGGGTACTCAGAGTGGACTTTTTCTTCTTCTCCACTACAATTGTAGTGCACAAGTGTGTGATTTGGATGCAGCTGCAGTAGAGTGTTGAAAACCTGTGCTAGAAGAAAACAACTTTGTAGAGAAGTGTACACACACACACACACACAGTGCTGAGAGATATTCAGACTATATCCTTTAAGATCTTGAAGCTTGTGGACAGAAAAGTGCACAGGTGTATCCTGGGTATAAAACATGAAATTTCTCCTGAAGCTGATCTTACTGTTTCTTCTCTTACTGTTTGTGACTAAAGCAGACTGTAAAAAATACAAATATATGAATAAAAAACAATATCAGAGAGTTAAAGTATCTTAAAAGTAGGTGATTGATATCATGTCAATTAATATTTCTGTTTATTTAACTATTTTTGCATCATTTTAAGATGAAGTTTAAGATGGTTGTCTTCTATTTGCAGAAGAAGCAAAACTAATATTTTAAGATCTTAAATTTGATCTTAAAATGATCCAGAAATAGCCAACTTTATTAATATCAGAAATATTAATTGACTTTGCCAGTATTTAAAAATATTTGTTACTTGCAATTATATTGTTTTTTTGGGTTTTTTTTGCACTGTTGGTCAGTGTTATGTGTTTGTCTATAAGGGTTATTGACTGAAAATTATTTTTATTTTACATTTTCTGAATAATTATACTAAAATAGACATTTTATTTAATAAACAATTAATTGTAAAATAATTTAATTAACTAAATAGTTTTGGTTTAGTTTTATGTATTAAAGTAAATTTTTTATTAAATCATTTTATTTATTTATTTTTCTTATATTTCTGGAATAATTATGCTAAAATAGTCATTAATACAATTTATGTAATAACAAAATTATTATAATAACTAAATTGTAAACTAATCTAATTAACAAACTGTAATTTATTTATTGTTATTTTATGCATCAAAGTTAATTTTTATTAAAGTATTACATTTCTTTGTTTTCTGGAATAATTATACTAAAACAGTCATTAATACAATTGATTTAAGCAAAATTAGTAAATAAATTATAAAAAAAAAAAATAATTATTAATTAACAGAATTTAATACATTGGTTTAATTTTATGTATTAAAGTTAATTTTTATTCAATTATTTTTATTATTGTTACATTTTCTGAATAATTACACAAAAATAGACATTAATATAATATTCATATAATTTCATTAACAAAATTTATCGTGTTTCATTTTATGTATTAAAGTTAATCCTTATTAAAAAAGTCTTATTACATTACATTTTTATTAATGTTGTTTATTAAAATGTATTATTATATTCTGATTTTAATCAAAGTAAGACGGACCAAATCTATAAAACCTCCATGTGTGCGGCGCCTTTGACGTGCCTTTGGTGTTATGACTCAACACTGCACTTGACTTTAATTCACCCTGAGTGGGTTTTTCCCCTCGTTTTGAAGGCTGTTATCATTCACCGCTTTTTTTTTCCAGCCCTCACTCTCCATGATGAATTAAATATATTGATCTCACTACACCCTGCAGTCAGTGCCAGTGGTCCTCTACTCCACCCTAAACTCCTCCCTCTCTCTCTCTCTCTCTCTCTCTCTCTCTCTCTCTCTCTCTCTCTCTCTCTCTCTCGCTTGCTGTTTTCTTCCCTCTGGCCCATTTGCTCATGCTTGGATCAGTAGAGTACATTATTCTGCACAGAGACAGAAAGAGAGTGCTTTCTCTCTCTCTCTCTCTCTCTCTCTCTGTCTCTCTCTCACACACACACACACACACACACAGGGCTCCGCTCTACACTTCCTGCTCCTCAAGTGCGCTCCGACTGGGTCTAAACACACACACACACACACACACACACACCCCTCAACTCCTGAACACGGCTCAGAGTAGCGCAGTAACAGGACATAGGAAAGGAGGAGGAGGAGAAGGAGGAGGAGGACGGAGGATGTTGCCAGCGGTAGCGTCCGGGCCACAGCTGCACTGAAGAGGGGACGCGGGTTCTCCCCTCGTTCTCGTTCTCATTCACACGTCCTCGTCGTCTCTCTTGCTCCGGATTAACTTCACTATGGAGTCTCCGACCAAAGAGATCGAGGAGTTTGAGAGCACTTCGCTGAAGTACCTCCAACCGGACCAGATCGAGAAGATCTGGCTGCGACTCCGGGGACTGTGAGTACTCTTCAACAGGTCTTAGTGTTTGTGTTTGTGTGTGTGTGTGTGTCATAGTGAATGAGACAAATCATTATCAGAGATTTAAAGAAATCTACAGCAGTGTTTTATTACCAGAAAAGGTTCTAAGTTGTTTAGAATGCTCCAGGACCTGTGGAACCATATTAAAGAACCCTCTAATCGATCTAGTCTAATTAATCTAGTTAATGGTTTGCATGTTAATGCTAAAACAGTTTCCTTTCTCAAAGGCTCTTTGAAAGAAAGGAGATCTTCGTGAACACTTTTGCGTAACAAACGTTTCATAGCTTCCTGCGTCGAAAAATTCAGTAATTAAGAAATGCCTCATGACGTAGAACCTTCACAAGAACCAAAACAAAACCAAGAAACATGTCAGATTACGGATTTAATGTCTTTTTTAAATGTACAGATGTGAATATCAGACAGACCAGGATTATGTCGATTGAATCACGACTACAGAGCTACCAGATCCTGTAGAAATAAATCTGGAATTCTGTCACAAACATGGAATTTATCTGGATCATCGTAGGGATCCTTAACCTCCTGGGATTAACCCCGAATGAAATAAAATGACATCACTAACACCCTGCAAATTTCTTTCATCTAAACCGCCGTCACACATAGAAAACCCCGCCTCCCCCCTTTGTGAACCCCGCCCCCTTCAGCCCATCAGCATCCAGGGAGCATCACTTCATTATCTCACCTTCCAAGCCAAAACAAATGGTGTAAAAAAAAAAAACTAAACCCGGCTCCGTCTCGCTCACTTCCCATGACATTTTCTTCCACAGTTACTAATGGTGCGACTTTCCTATGAGATGAGGACCCACACTCGTGAGAAAAAATCCAGTGGTGTGTAAAGATAGATAGAGCTGAGAGAGAGAAGAAAGACAGAACATGTTCTCTCAGATCTCAGCTATTGGGTTGTGTTTTTTGTAGAGTTTGAGACATGAGCGAGACGTTACAGACCAACTCACAGTGACGTATAGAAACACTGCTTTCTGCTGAGGGTCCAGAGATCTTTATCAGCGCCTGGGCTTCAGTTTTGACTCACAGCGCTCTGTTATCTCCGACACTCTGTCTTGCTTTATCTGTTTCCTCTGCGCTGTGTGCTAATGAGCATGTAAAATACCAGGTGTGTGTGTGAGTCTGGGGGCTCATGGGAAAAAAAAAAAGAAATTAAAAGTCTTCTGGTTTTAATGGTTTCATGTATGAGAGGATCATCGTGATGAGCGCCAACACGGAGAGGTTTATTCAGCTTAAAAACCACAGCAGTAGCGATTATGGCTGCAATTAGTAATGAAAATTTAATTTTATTTATCAGTCCATTCAGGATTTCGCAAGGCTTTTTTGGGGGATTATTGATGCCAAAACTGAAGGCAAAAAATTGCAAAATATAACATAGCAGAGTTGGTTTAATAATAAACATCCTTTATTTATTTATTTATTTATTTATTTATTTATTTATTTATTTATTTATTTTTACATTACATATTTAAATATTTTTTAACATTAATTTTTTACATTATGTAGTAGGAGGCAGTAGTTGCTAGGAGTTTTCCTGTGATTATTGGCCAAAAAAAATAGATTTTGCATTTTTTTTAACCTTTACAAGTTAAAAAAGCTGAAGTTTTATTCATTCATTCATTCATTTAAATTTTGCTTCTTTTTTTTTTACTCAAATCGGTAAAATTGCAAGCACAGGATTCTTCTTTTAACCTCCTACCAGAGAAGACACACATGTAATAATGTTATAATCTTTATAACAGCAGTATTCATGCCTCACACAACCGAATAGAAGCGTCTCGGTCCAAACCTACGCCAATTTAAAAAAAAATTCCAAGCTCCTCCAAATATCGTAGCGTTTGCTTGAATTTGCGTTAATTTCTACGATTGATAAAATTGCCGAATCCTGGAGGGACTGAGTAATAAATCATTTGCGGTAGGTTTTATCCTGCTTCCTGTTGTAGAACAGCTACGAAACAAGTCAGATTTGTAACAACCATTATAAACAGCCTCTTTTTTAATATTTTTCAAATGAATTAGACAAAATTCAGCTTGTTTTGTCAGCGAGAAAATGCAAAACATAACCGTCTCCATCCCGAGGACTTTCACGTGATGGAAAAAGTACCGTAAAAGTTCCAGGTTAATGTTGATTAATTAATTTAGTTAAATTAATTTAATTAATTTAATTTTAATTTAAATTTTAAAAATAAAAAGAGAAAGTCTTCTCCAACACATCCCAGAGATTCTCAATGGGGTCAAGGTCTGGACTCTGTGGTGGCCAATCCATGTGTAAAAATGATGTCTCATGCTCCCTGAAGAACTCTTTCACAATTTGAGCCTAATTTGTCATCTTGGAATATGCCCGTGCCATCAGGGAAAAAAAAATCCATTGATGGAATAACCTGGTCATTCAGTATATTCAGGTAGTCAGCTGACCTCATTCTTTGGGCATATGATGTTGCTGAACCTAGACCTGACCAACTGCAGCAACCCCAGATCTATTGGCTTAGTTCAATCCATGTGGTGACTTGTGTTTTGGAAGTTTCTATGCAAGTCGTTATATATACACTATATTGCCAAAAGTATTCGCTCACCCATCCAAATAATCAGAATCAGGTGTTCCAATCACTTCCATGGCCACAGGTGTATAAAATCAAGCACCTAGGCATGCAGACTGTTTTTACAAACATTTGTGAAAGAATGGGTCGCTCTCAGGAGCTCAGTGAATTCCAGCGTGGAACTGTGATAGGATGCCACCTGTGCAACAAATCCAGTCGTGAAATTTCCTCGCTCCTAAATATTCCACAGTCAACTGTCAGCTGTATTATAAGAACGTGGAAGTGTTTGGGAACGACAGCAACTCAGCCACGAAGTGGTAGGCCACGTAAACTGACGGAGCGGGGTCAGCGGATGCTGAGGCGCATAGTGCGAAGAGGTCGCCAACTTTCTGCAGAGTCAATCGCTACAGACCTCCAAACTTCATGTGGCCTTCAGATTAGCTCAAGAACAGTGCGCAGAGAGCTTCATGGAATGGGTTTCCATGGCCGAGCAGCTGCATCCAAGCCATACATCACCAAGTGCAATGCAAAGCGTCGGATGCAGTGGTGTAAAGCACGCCGCCACTGGACTCTAGAGCAGTGGAGACGCGTTCTCTGGAGTGACGAATCGCGCTTCTCCATCTGGCAATCTGATGGACGAGTCTGGGTTTGGCGGTTGCCAGGAGAACGGTACTTGTCTGACTGCATTGTGCCAAGTGTAAAGTTTGGTGGAGGGGGGATTATGGTGTGGGGTTGTTTTTCAGGAGCTGGGCTTGGCCTCTTAGTTCCAGTGAAAGGAACTCTGAATGCTTCAGCATACCAAGACATTTTGGACAATTCCATGCTCCCAACTTTGTGGGAACAGTTTGGAGCTGGCCCCTTCCTCTTCCAACATGACTGTGCACCAGTGACCAAAGCAAGGTCCATAAAGACATGGATGACA
Organism: Hemibagrus wyckioides; assembly: GCF_019097595.1. Classification (NCBI taxonomy): domain Eukaryota; kingdom Metazoa; phylum Chordata; class Actinopteri; order Siluriformes; family Bagridae; genus Hemibagrus; species Hemibagrus wyckioides. The sequence continues at coordinate 17,701,204 of NC_080729.1, read as the reverse complement.
GAGTCTGGTGTGGATGAACTTGACTGGCCTGCACAGAGTCCTGACCTCAACCCAATAGAACACCTTTGGGATGAATTAGAGCGGAGACTGAGAGCCAGGCCTTCTCGTCCAACATCAGTGTGTGACCTCACAAATGCGCTTCTGGAAGAATGGTCAAAAATTCCCATAAACACACTCCTAAACCTTGTGGACAGCCTTCCCAGAAGAGTTGAAGCTGTTATACAGACAGACAGAGCAAAAGTGAGAGAGAGAGAGAGAGAGAGAGAGACCGGCACACAGAGAGAGAGGGAGAGAGAAAGACAGACAAACAGAGAGAGAGACAGACAGACAGAAACAGAGACAGACAGATAGAGAGACAGACATACAGAGAGCGAGAGAGGGAGACAAACAGAGAGTCAGTGAGAGAGACATTGACAGAGTGAGAGAGAGAGAGAGACAGATAGAATGAGAGAGAGACAGACATAGAGAGAGAGACAGACAGACAGACACAGAGAGAGAAACAGAGAGAGAGAAAGACAGATATATAAAGACAGACAGAGAGAGAGACAGACAGACAGACACAGGAAAAGAGAGAGAGAGAGAGAGACAGACACAGAGAGAGCGAGAGAGACAGAGAAAGAGAGAAACACAGAGAGAGAGAGAGAGAGAGAGAGACAGAGACAGAGAAAGAGAGAGACAGACACAGAGAGAGAAACAGAGAGAGAGAGACAGACACAGAGAGAAACACACAGAGAGAGAGCGAGAGACAGAGAAAGAGAGAAACAGAGAGAAAGAGACAGAGAAAGAGAGACAGACAGAGAGAATCACAAAGACAGAGTGAAACAAAGAGAGAGAGAGAGAGAGAGTGCAGTCGTTCATTACGCAGCAATCTCAGTCCCCTCAGATGCATTGGGCTGATGACAGAGCTGACGTGAATGAAGAGTGCAGTGTTGTGTTCCACTCGTGCTTCACCTAAATGCTCTGCTCTTATTGTATCATTAAAGAGGCTTATGGGAAGAGTGTTCCTGCTACTCAGCGTGATCGAACGCTACAGCAGTGCAGTGTCAAAAAGGCTTAATCAGGCGGTTAAGGACAGCTAGCAGTCCAGCTTTAAAAGTCAAACCTACTGAAAGCATTGATTAAAAAACAAAAAGAAAAGACTAGAAGCTACAAATACCATCAGAAAGGTTTGGCTAACTTTAGCGGTGATTAGCATCAGAGTGGTGTTTCTGTATAATTATGTTCATGATTATTTAGAATACACATTGTATAAAATAAAATATACACTTGTTAAATTGATTCCATATGTTTCTGTCTTGCTACAGGAGGAAGTATAAGAAGACGTCACAGAGGTAAGGCAGACCGGAGCAGCCGAGGGACGAGAGACAGGGATTTTTCCTCTCGCCTGCTGGAATTCTTATTCATTTATTTGTCTTTCATTTTTATTTTGAGCCATGTGTGACTCGATTGCTCGATCTGGGCAGTGATGATGAAATAAAATCTTTCTGACCATTACATTTCCCTCTGGCTTAAAAGGTTCACCTAATTTCTTATTGACATGATGAATATTGACACCAAGTTCACTTGATAAGATGTTTCACAAAACATTTCACGTCGTGTTTTTGCGGTCTATTCTGACATTTTTATCCAACGATAATGTTGAGTCGCTCTGGAGTGTGAGACACTGAGGGAACTAAAGAGGAAGATTCTAGTGCTTGCAACGTCACCATTCTGAGTAATTTTAAGTAAAAATTGGCACAAAATTGAGCATTTTTGACCACAACAATCACAAATTGTCTCTTCAGGGATTAAAAACAAACAAATTTGCTATCTACCATAATCCCTGGAGTAGCACACCTGCCGTAATACCTGCAGTAAATCATGCACAAACTAACCTGCTCTCTCAAATATAAATACTGTAATCATTCGTGTGTAAATGTTCAAATATAAAACATGTTGTATATGTCTACAGATACATCTATGAGACACGCTTCATATGGTTCAGGTTGGTTCCAGCTTCTGAGGATGCTTCAGATTGGTTCTAGCTGGTCAGGATGGTTCAGGTTGATTCTAGCTGGTCACGATGGTTCAGGTTGATTCTAGCTGGTCAGGATGGTTCAGGTTGATTCTAGCTGGTCAGGATGGTTCAGGTTGATTCTAGCCGGTCAGGGTGTTTCAGGATATTTCTAGTTGGTGAGAATGGTTCAGGTTGGTTATAGCTGGACAGGATAGTTCAGGTTGGGTCTAGCTTGTGAGGACGTTTCATATTGGCTCTAGCTGGTCAGGATGATTTAGGTTGGTTATAGCTAGACAGGACGGTCAGGTTGGCTCTAGCTGGTCAGGATGGTTCAGGTGAATTCTAGCTGGTGAAAATGGTTCAGGTTGGTTCTAGCCGAACAGGATGGTACTGGTTGGCTCTAGCTGGTCAGGGTGTTCAAATATAAATGTCACAGATACATCTATGAGACATGTTTCATATAGAGTTTGTGAGCAGATTATTTCTTCTGATTCAGTGTAGTGTCTCCACCCGCCTTTGACATGAACTTAGCGATCCCCTTTCACCTGGCTCTCTGAAGATAAAAGCAAGGCTTGTGCTTTTGTTCATGTGGTTCTGATGGGCAACGAAATGGATTAGCACTTAGTGTCGTTGTGTGACCCTGCTACAAGCATGCCAGAGTGGATGAGGATCTGTGTCTGATTAGTGCTCTGTAGGTATCTGTATTAGTATTCGGATTCAAACCTAAAGTGGGCATGGCCTTATCGGTAATTGGTTATTTTCGTGTGCATCTGCTTGCTAGATTTTTGCAAAATACCGTAAACAAAGCTGCTAGCTTAATGTGGACTAATGGAAACTCAATTTAAAAGGCTGTTTTGTTCACCTCTCTCAACCAGACGACCCCTGGGAATCTTTTTTAGATTCCTTTGTTGCAATATTGCACAACAGATCAGACCTATCAGGTTCAGTGGTAGAGAAGGGATACTAATCGCATCCCATATGTTCTGGATGTGTCATGCTGTTTTAAAGGGACATCTGTTGGGAACAAATATGTGGTGGTTGTTGCCAAGAGCTCCACTATTGTTGATAGGAAGGAGAGAGAGAGAGAGAGAGAGAGAGAGAGAGGAAAAGAAATGCAGTGTGTAGACAGCAGTGAGGGAGAAAGGAAGAGGGGCAGGCCTGAGCTAATATTAGAGAACAGGAGTGGGTTTAATTGGTCAGGCTGCAGGGGGCGGGCTCAGTGGAGAGCTCTCTCTGCTGACTTCCTGTGTCGCTCGCCTATGATGGACAGCTCAATGGGGCTCTGGGTAATTATGGCAGCCTAATTGGCTGCAGAGAATTCAGGGACTGTGTTATTACTGACACGATGTAACAAGACAAATACAGTATGTGTGTACGAGTAGATGCGACACGTGCACACAAGGATGGGAGGGAGAGGGAGAAGGACGATGGAGGAAGATCTGAAGGATGACTGTGAGGTTGAGATCAATGAAATATGGGCTACGATAAAGTAAATTTAAGAAATGACATTCCTCAGAGATGCTGAGCAAGCTGAGGTCAGAATCCCAGCTGTTGTCTCACGTTTGATAAACGACTAAAGAACGTTCCGGAACAATCTCTCGGTCCATTTCCTCACACCGCTGTCAGCTGCAGGAAAGAAAATAACGCCTCGGTATAACTAGCCTTTCACTGTAATTGCTTGGTAGTCGTCTTCTCCCAATGTTCGGCCACTTTCATATACATCTAAATTATCAGATGAAGGTTATGGATGTAGCTTGTCACCAGCCTCAAATGTTAATTTCTGTTGGCTTTGGACCATTCCAGGCTGGTCAGAAGGGTTCTAGCCCATCGAGCTGGTCAGATCTGATGGTTTTAAAGGGGTTTTGGGTTCTTTCTGGGCAGATTCTAGATGGTCACGATGGTTCAGGTTGCTACTAGCTGTTCAGATTCATTCTGGCTGGCTGAGCTTGGTCTTGCTGGTCAAAGCTGATGGTTATAGAATGGTGTTGGACCCTTTCATCCTGGTTCTACCTGCTTGTGAAGATGTTTCAGGTTGATTCTAGGATGGTTGAGGTTGGCCCCAGCTAGCCAGGATGGTTCTGGTTGATTCTAACAGGTCAGGATGGTTTAGGTTGGTTCCAGCTGTTCAGGATAGTTTAGGTTGGTTCTAGCTTATGAGGATGGTTCAGGTTGGTTTTAGCCGGTCAGGACAGTTCAGGTTGGCTCTAGCTGGTCATGATAGATCAGGTGCTAATGCAGCATCATAGGGCAGCATTAGCAACACACTCAGAGGAAAGCATTACTTAGCCTCTACAACTTACATGAACTTACAGATGCCTGTGACTGTTTAGTGTTGTTCTGTATTGATTGACAGGCAGAGAGAGTATGTCCCACCCATTCAGAGGAAACCTGGCCAGTTCCTGGCCATGGTTGGTTGTGATATGATTGGAATTTAAACTTTCAGCTAATCAATGAAAGTAATGATAAATTGACCAAAAAAAGTGTGGGAAGTTTTGATGTGTTGTTCTTTACTACATAGGACATTGTTACTGCTTTGCTCTGGAATTACTTTTCAGACTTGTAACTATTGACATTTGTACTAATTTGAAATCTGGTCTTTCCCATGATAAAAGTCATCCAGCTTTTCTAAGGCTTTATAGTTTGGCAAATGTGCTAGTCAGTAATTCGCAAAGAGGCTGTGTCAGGCTTGGGGGCGTGCAGTAATCATCCTTCCCGAATCCCGGCTGAAGTTTGATGAGGCGAGACCTGCGAAAGTAGAAACTCTCTACTGCTAAATTGAGTGAAAAATGGCTGTGCTGATCTTTTCCCTGCACAGCTGGCGGCAGTAGCTATAAGTGCTCCATTAACGTGTCCAAATTGGAGCCTGTACAACGTTCAGGTGCAGGACATGCTGTCCACCCGCAAACACACCTGGACATCGTTCTCCTATTGAATAAACAAGGCTCTAGAGATTATACAAGCCTGTGCAGTGACTAGCGGAGATCTCACAGCTGCATGCAAATAAGTCATACATGCAATCAAGGGTTAGGGATATTACACACACTCACACACTTGTATACACTTTACATAATCAAGTGACGCTCTTCTTGTTGGTCGATGCTAATAGGGCTAATTGAAGGGGTGGCAGTAAGTTAATGGGAACGAGAGAGAGAGTGAGATAAAGGGAAGCTGGCGGCAAGTCAAACATAATCGAAGTAAAAAACACACAAGGAAAACTGTACTTGTGAGGTTTCAAGTGAAGTACGTTAATAACAGAAAAACGAGCCAGAAGGCAGTCAAGCCAGAGGAAACATGCTGATTAGGCAGTCTGATGTGGCCTCTGAGGTGCTCTGCTGTCGCAAACTAATCCCAAGTGCGCTCGCTGACGCAGATTGCTGTGGAATTCGGGGCCTCATCCACACCTAAGGTTTTCAGAAATTTGGTAAAAGCAAACACGCAGCCGCTTTTCTTTTCTGTTCATGATTAATCATCTGTCGACATGCGGCTACAGCTGGCTCGAGGCACGGCGTTCTGGGTGCAGCTCGCCAAACGTAATTGTCAGCGTGAGGAAGTCTTGATTACTCAGTGCGAACCACAATACACCTCATTCAGCTTCGCTACTAAATGTTTCCACACAGTCCGGGCAGCAGGGGTACTTACTTTAACTCGCTTTAACACATCCAGACTAGCATAAAAAAACAACAACACACGCTTATGTAACGTTGAACGTCTTAACTGCAGTGCTGTAACCGAATAGCATAACATATAAAGCAAACTGTTTGCTCATGTCGTTCAATTTCTGTTTAGGTCTAAAGCCTGTTTTTGTTTACATCTAAAGCCTGTTTTTGTTTAAGACTAAATCTTGTTTTTGTTTACATCTGTCATTGTTTAGATCTAAATCCTGATTTTGTTTATGTCTAAAGCCTGTTTTTGTTTACATCCATCATTGTTTACATTTAAATCCTGTTTTTGTTTATGTCTAAAGCCTCTTTTTGTTTAAGTCTAATTCCAGTATTTGTTTATGTCTATAGCCTATTTTTGTTTACATCTAAAGCCTGTTTTCATTTAAGTCTAAATCCTGCTTTTGTTTACACCCATCATCGTTTACATTTAAATCCTTGTTTTCGTTCATGTCTAAAGCCTCCTTTTGTTTTGTCTAAATCCTGTATTTGTTTATGTCTAAAGCCTATTTTTGTTTAAGTCTAAATCCTGTTTTTGTTTACATCCATCATTGTTCACATCTAAATCCTGTTTTCAGTTATGTCTAAAGTCTATTTTCGTTTACGTCTAAAGTCTCTTTTTGTTCAAGCCTAAATCCTGCATATGTTTAGGTCTAAAGCCTATCTCCAAAGTCTGTTTTTGTTTACATCCATCATTGTTTACATCTAAAGCCTGTTTTCATTTAAGTCTAAATCCTGCTTTTGTTTACACCCATCATCGTTTACATTTAAATCCTTGTTTTCGTTCATGTCTAAAGCCTCTTTTTGTTTTGTCTAAATCCTGTATTTGTTTATGTCTAAAGCCTATTTTTGTTTAAGTCTAAATCCTGTTTTTGTTTACATCCATCATTGTTCACATCTAAATCCTGTTTTCAGTTATGTCTAAAGTCTATTTTCGTTTACGTCTAAAGTCTCTTTTTGTTCAAGCCTAAATCCTGTATATGTTTAGGTCTAAAGCCTATCTCCAAAGTCTGTTTTTGTTTACATCCATCATTGTTTACATCTAAATCCTGGTTTTGTTTAGGTCTAAAGCCTATTTTCGTTCATGCCTAAAGCTTGTTTTTCTTTACATTCTCCATTCTTATTGGTCAGTTGTTGACAGTCCTGCAGGAAGCAATGCTTATATGTTTTCGTTTCGATAGCTAAACTTCAGTGGTAGCTGCTTTTTGATTTTAATTGTGCGTAATCATTGATATGGATATAAAGTTTAATGTTTAGCGGTTTTTGGAAGGAGTCTCCAGTGTCAGTGATTTGTAACAGTCAACCGTAAAGCTGCAGCTTTAGGCAGTAGGTTATTTCTTTGTTTGTTTGTTTTGCAGATAAGCATCCGCATTTGAGTGAATTTTTCATTGGGAAAATAATCCCTTCCCCCAAACTGCAATTCCTATCTCTGCCTGAATGTCCTTGTGAAATCCTGGATGTACATTCTGCCAAAAGCAATTGCAGATGAATACGGTGGAAAACTTTCCCTCTGGCCCCTGACAGGTTTTTAACGTCTTTTGCTAAATCACGCACATTTTCTCTGTGTGATCTTTTGTCCTTTTCCATACTTCCACATTCTCCTCTCTTTTCTTTTTCTTCCCTTCTTTTCCCCTTCTGAACCTGATCATTAGCGAGGGTAATTGCCCAGTTCAAATGAACCCCTCATCCAGTCTAAATTACATTCCTCTTCTATCTCCTAGCTCCTATCCTCTCTCTTGCTTTTCGGCTTCCCAGTAAGCCAGGTGTTCCCAGCTGTTTTGCGGGTGCAGGTGTGTGAACGCCCCCTCATTGATGCCGCGCGTCTCTGATTAGCTGCTAATTCCTGCTGTCATGACTGTGTGAGATATTTCACTCAGGGTGAGAGGATTTGCGAAAGAAGAGTGTGTTACACAGTACAGTGATTTTTTAAAAAAAATTTTATTACTTCATGGTTACCACAGTGATGTTGAGAACTTTATTCTGATTGGTCTGGATTGTTGATTGTTGATTAGTTTCCTATAACAGCAACTTTGATAGTAGTTCAGACTGCAGGACAACTCCACATAATAAAATATTAACAATAAACTGATCATTGTTGATATAATACAACACAATTAACTAAACCTCACCAGAAAAGCTTCTGATATTCAGAAAGATAGCTATATTCAGGATGAATAGCAGAAAGATATTCAGTTGAACCTCTGTATTTGAATTTAATTCCTTCTGGAGGCGAGTTCTTAAGGTGAAAATTTGTATTGCGAAATGAATTTTCCCATAATAAATAATGTAAAAGCAGATAATCCGGTCCAGCCACCCAAAAATATGACCAATTTTACCTATATGAAGCGTATGTAAACTGTATGGCTGCTTACAAAGAACTGACCCAAGCCAAGCATTCCTTGTCCGGGCTCCTCACAGAAAGTCGTGCCACCAAGCTTGGGCTAAAAATAGAACAGACCGCCCATGCCACCAATCGGTCAACAAAAAAACGCCCGGAAAGTCAGGTAGCTTTGAATGCATGCCAAAGGCAACATGGGTATCGTGGGTCAAAACAGCTTTCGCTGACTGTGAAAAAAAATGTAAAATTTGTAAACTTGCTTCGGTTGGCTTCGCTCGGCTTTCCACTGACGCAAAAAAGTTTTGAATGGCTTCTGGACGTACGTGCAACTTAGCTGCCGTTCAGTTCGGTTCGTTCATATGCCGAAAATACTTTGTATGCCGATGCAAATTTCTTGCAAAATTTCAATTCTTATGACAAAAATTCGTAAGAGAGGGCATTGCCGAGGTTGCACTGTATAGAGATTTCATCTTAGCAAGCTTAGCTAAAAATCTAGCAAGACAAAAACACTACAGTTAACTTAAGTAAGTTATTCCTCTAGCATTGAAATCCATTAAATTGAAACCTTTACATATATAGTCACAACCCAGTGCACTAGGAGAAAATTGCTAATGTAACATATAAGCTGGCTAACATAGCTAACTTTTCTTTCAGCATTGATAGGCAAAACAAGCTAACATCAGCAAATTTGTAACTTTTATAGTGAAGCTTTTCCACAAAGAAAGGTATTGTTTGAGGCAAAATAATTATAGTCAGTAATTAAAGTAATATTCTTTGGGGAAGATGTTTAAAAGTCACAGATTTTTTAAGACGGGAAAAAGGGAGCGCATGTCAAGCCGATCTAGGTTTTATTTATGCTAATCTCTTTAGAATTGCTATAAATTGGAAAAGAATTTCTAATGGATTATTTTACCCAAAGACAATGCTACCATAGTGAACAACAAATGAAATCAATTAGCAAGACCTGCAGCTGGATCTCATCTATACAAAGCTAATCAGCCCTGCTTGTTCTTTTTTGTTTCGACGTTCAGAATTTTCATCAGTTTTCATTTCCAGACAATTCCCTTCAGTGTTATAAATAGAGTTTTGTGATAAGATCTCGAAAACAGATGCAGCCAATTAGGGCCCCTCTCTGTTTGATTATTTCCGATCTTGATTGGTTTGTTTTTCATCAATATCCCTGTCGAAGAAAAAAAAAACTCAGTGTTGAAAAAAAGATGGTCAGTGTTGGTGGTTTTAAGGTTGTTTTAGCAGGTCAGAGGGGTTCCAGTTGGTCTGGATGGTTCAGGTTGGTTCTAGTTGGTCAGGATGGTTTAGATTGGTTCTAACTGGTCAACTCTGAAGATTATATTTTGGGTTTGGATAGTTTCATGCTGGTTCTAGCTGGTTCAGTTGGTTCTAGCTCATCAAGCCTGTACTAGCTGGTCAGATCTGATAGTTTCAGAAGGGTTTTAGATCCTTTTAGCCTGCTTCTCACTGGTCATAATGGTTCTAGCTGGTCAAACCGGATGATTACAGTATGTATCTGGTTCATGCTGGTCATGATGGTTCAGGCTGGTTCTAGTTGGTCAACCCTGATGGTTGTAGTATGGTTTTAGACCATTTCAGTCTGGTTCTAGCTGGACAGATTGGTTCTAGCTGTTCAAAATGGTTCAGGTTGATTTTAGCTGGTCAAACCTTATGTGATTATATTATGGTTTTGGACCCTTTCGGTCTGGTTCTATCTTGACAGATTTGTTCTAGCTGGTCAGGATTCTGGTCAGCTGGCTGGTTCTAGTTGGTCAGATTCATACATATAAGTATGTTCTAGGTCGTCAAATCAGTATTGGATACGTTCAACCTGGCACTAGTGGACAGATTGGTTCTAGCTGCTCAGGATGGTTCAGGTTGGTCAAATCATGGTTGTAGTATGGTTTTGGACACTTTTAGCTGTTTCTAGCTGGGCAGAATGGTTCAGGTTGGTTTTAGTTAGTCGGTTCCATTCTGGTTGGCCATGCTGGTTCTAGATGGTCAAATCTGATGGTAATACTGGGAACATGATTTGGACTTTTTCAGGGAGGTTCTAGGTGGTCGGACTGGTTCTAGCTGGTCAATCTTGCTCGTCAGATTTAACAGGGATTATTTATGGTGCATCTGTTACTGCAGAGATCTTTCACAAGGCTGTATGTAAGAGCAATCTTCTTCTTCTTCTGTAAAAGGATGATTTTTTCATCTATTTGAATGAAGACCTAATATGGATTTTGTCATGTGCCTTCTGGAAACCAGCCCTGGAAGAAAAACACTCCTTGCAATGCTGCTCTGGTGATTAGTGACACAATTCAATCTGTAATGTAATCATAACCCCTCACTCCAAAGTGCTCTTTATCCAGCTGGCAGTAGCCCAGCGCTTGGATTTATACCAGCCATCAGTCTCTCGTTCCATCACAGCCGGCTCTCCTATCGCTCTGCTGTGTCTCCTGAGGTTAATGATGCTAAAAAGTGGACATTCATACAGGTTTCGTGTGGCACATCTGACCATGACCAATCCTTCAGACCCTGGATGTGTCACGATCTAGAGCTACGCCAGGGTGCAGCCTGAATGGATTTGATTATCACACACTCTGAGTATCATTTCATATTCCTTTTTATTTAGGTGAATCACATGAGAGGAGTTAGAGGAGCTTGCAAAAATAATGCAGATAACAATCCATTCCATTGGATTAATCACAATTTATCTTCCTACAAAAAGAGTCTTGATTAGACCCATCTTGTTTCATTTTCATTTCAAATTCTCTTTCATTAGATGCTCACCCTGGCTTGAAATAATATTTGCCTGGCAGAGACCTGCAGATATTTGTAATTTCCTTCACCTCCCTTTGGTGACGTGTGCTTGCTTGTTGGCCAAAAGACACACCAATAATTTTGAAAAGCTTTGGGGAACTTGGGGAGGGAAGAATATTTTCTTTTCATCTAACACTACAGTAGGTTTTATGCAGTACTTTTGATGCTCCAGAGCTTCAAGATTCTGCTTTGTTGTCACACAGATCATCTACAAGCTATGCAGCTATCTTGCTAATGTTAGAAGCTGCTACAGACCCTGCACAATGTTAGCTAACTAACACATTTAACATGTTTAATATTAGCCAGAGGACCTACAAGCTAATCATTTTGAATATAACTACCAACTGTATCAGCTAAAGAAACTACAAGCCAATCTTCTTGAATAAAGAAGAATAAGCTTGATAATAATGTTGCAGCTAGCTAATACAGTTTACTATCCACAGAACATATAATGCAGTTTATTAGCCAGACAACCTACAACCTAATCATCCTGAATATAGCTAACAAATGAGATGTTGTTAATTAGCTAAAGAACATACAAGCAAATCTTCTTGAATAAAGCTAGCTAATAACATACTGTGCAGTTTATTAGCTAAAGAACCTACAAGCTAATCTTCTGGAATAAATCTACCTAATAACAAATTGTGCTATATTACTAACCAGGGATTCTACAAGCTAATCTTCTTGAATATAGCTAGCTAGTAACATTGTGAAGTTTATAAACCTCAAATCTTCATGATGATATCTAATTTCCATATCTACTATAAATTTTATTAGCTGGAGAATTTACTGTATCCAGCTGCTAGCTCCTGGCAGCTAGAAAGCTAAACACTTGCCTGAAATACAAAGTGCTATGAGCTTTTATTCAGATTTTCTAATACAGCTTTTTCTCTAATAGAGTTTAAACAGTAGATAGTGCATGCTGTGTGAAGTGTGCCCTGCAGTAAGTGCTTTAGACCTTGTGATAAGACTTTTCGAAAGGAAAAACCCATACTCATCATTACAGGGCTTAATTAATTGTGTTTAATCGAGCTCTAGTGGAAATTCTGCATCAGATGAGAACCACTGTCCAAAAAATGTCAAGGATTGACCATTAATGCATATCAGTGTGGGGATAATGGCTTGGAGTGAGCATTGTGTAGCGGTCCACAGCGACCTAACCATTGTGAAGGTCATAGTAAAGAGCTTATATGAGAAGCGCTCCGCTCTGCTAGTAGAAAGGTTGTGTAAAATTCATGGCCATGTCTGTGAAAAATCCGACACATTATGCTTTATGATTTGAGGTTTGTTATCCTATAGTGTTCTGTTGCGTGTTACTTCTTCAGTCATTGTCTATGTAGTCTATAAATAAATTCCAAGCCTTGTTTTCCTAGTCCTGTTTACTTCCTGGTTTGGACCTTTGGACTGTTTTTGTTGTTTACTGATTATAGATCGATTCCACATAGTCAGCCAGTCAAGTTCCTCCACACCAAACTCACTCATCCATGTCTTTATGGACCTTGCTTTGTGCACTGGTGTGCAGTCATGTTGGAACAGGAAGGGGTCATCCCCAAACTATTCCCAGAAAGTTGGGAGCATGAAATTGTCCAAAATGTCTTGGTATGCTGAAGCATTAAGAGTTCCTTTTACTGGAACTAAGGGGCTGAGCCCAACCCCTGAATTTAATGATTTGGAGGGGTGTCCCAAAACTTTTGGCAATATCGTGTCCCTATGTTTTGACCCTCACAAGCGACACTGAAACTTTCCACAGTGCATACACACTCCTGTCCTGCTATATTTGCCCACGTTACATACACTTTTTCACAAATAGCTACAAGACTGTCAGCTAGCTAGAAGATGGTCAAGAATGTTGGCTACTGAACTTAAAAAATGGCTAGTCTCTTTATTTTGCTAGTAAACAATTCCTGCAGGCAAAAATAAAAAAGATTGATATGACTGTTAGCTAGCAAAAGGCTTGTAATCTACCTACAAGACTGTTAGCTAGCTACAAGATAGTCATTTCAGTGAATTAACCCAGCTTATATCATATATCTAATGTTAGTTAAGTGAAAAACTGAATGACAAACATTCCAGGGCGTGTTATAAAGGTATTTGTGATTGTTTTTGTATTCACACAGAAGACACACCAGTGCTACACACCATCTTGTGACCATCCATTTTGGTCTAAGGGTAAAAAACAGGAAGTTCTGAGTTGTAGCTAATCGATATTAGAGCCAGGTGTCTTGGAAATCAGCTCTGCCGCATGGTAGATCTCCAGGAGCATGTCTGGCTTTGTCACAGAGCCCTCCTGTTAACTTCCTGTTTTCCTCACTCCTACCAGGACACTAGTCGATGCCAAGCGTGTGATGAATGGACGTTTCTGGTGTAGTCTCGCCAAGTTACTTTAGAAGAACAAACTTGCATGGAAAGTGGAGAGAGATGTGCTGTAAGTTATCTGGCTTTAGTGCTAACAGATTCCAGCTACATAACCGTTTGAACCAGATTTATCTAGTTCTAACCTAGTTAATGTAGACTGGTTAAAATGAGGTGGTGGAATGAAAGCCTACTGGGAAATATTTGGACTGTTTCACAAAGTGATGGTCTGGTGATTACATCATTCAGGCTCTTCTGCTGGTTTGTTTGTCTTGTAAACGATCGAGTTGTCTGTCATTAGGTTCAGATTCTTTCAGTGTGTGCAGGAGATCTCAGCTGGATTACACAGCTCTGTTCTATCTATCTATCTATCTATCTATCTATCTATCTATCTATCTAGATAGATAGATAGATAGATAGATAGATAGATAGATAGATAGATAGAACAGAGCTATCACATCAATTTGAGCTCCATTTCATCCGATGAAATTTAATGACAAACAGAAAGACAGACAGACAGATAGATAGATCAGAACTATCTATCTATCTATCTATCTATCTATCTATCTATCTATCTATCTATCTATCTATCTATCTATCTATCTATCTATCTATGTCTGTCATTAAGTTTCATCAGATGAAATGGAGCTCAGATTGATGTGAAATCTCTGTTCAAAGTGTCTATCTATCTATCTATCTATCTATCTATCTATCTATCTGTCTGTCTGTCTGTCTGTCTGTCTGTCTGTCTGTCTGTCTGTCTGTTTACAAGACCTGTTTATCAGCAGTTAACAGATTTCCAAAGACATGAAGGTATAAGAGGTGTGTGTGTGTGTGTCAGTGTGTCATTGTTGCTGGACACAGTAGTTCAGTGATTTGTAGTAATCAGAGTGTAGTTTGATGTATGTCACAGACGTCGCAGGAAATAATCTAACAGGCACAGTAGGGCATTGTGTGAGTGCAGCTGCATCGCTTAGAGCAATTAAAACGACCTGATGCTGTGTCTCTGAGTGTGTGTGTGTGTGTGTATGTGTATGTGTGCACCGGTCTGATTGAGGTGGCTTCAGATGTTTTCATTTTGTGGTGTGATATGCAGATTTGCTGACCTTTCAAAAAAACCAAAATAGCTTTTGTCGGCTCGGAGAAAGCGGACGCGACAAACTGACCTTTTCTTCCGAAGAAATGCAGAACCGCAGGAAATTGGCACCAGATGCTTAAATATTGACCTGGGAAGAATTTGCTCTTTTGTGTTTTAGGGCGAATTGTTCATGCTAGTCTACAAACAAATGCTAATCATTAGGGAAACGTATAAGAAGAAATTGCGCGGAGCGGAAATATTATTACAGAATGGTACAGCATGACTGGAAAAAAGGGGGGGGCAATCATGCTAGACGTGTCACACATAAAGCAACGTATCTTCTAATGGCATCTCTAACTCTATATTCCCCTCATCCCCCAACACACACACACACACACACACACACACACAGGACTCCTCAGTAATAATCCTCCTCCCTATGCTTTCATACATCCATACAACTTTCCCATCTGTCTCTCATTCTTCCCTGGAATCCCTGGACTTCTTTAATCTTGTCTTCTTGCGTAACCCAGCAGGACAGATTACACTCCAGTCCCAAGCTTCCTCATAACGCTTCTAGGTCTGTGTGGTGTTTATATGCACATATTAATCTAAATGAATTCTTTCCAATCACGATAATGGTATTTGATGCATTCATGCAGGGAGAAAGTGTATTTATTTATTAACATTTATCATGAAAATGAAAAGCTAATCAGTTCTTAGCTGAGTTTCCAATCATCTCTTGGCAAGAAGAAAACTTTTACATCAAATCCTTACTAGCTAAGCGTGAGAGGAGAGCTCTTACTCTGTATGCACTCTGTAAACAAAACTGACTGAATGAATCAGCAAAATTTCCTCCTGACTTTTTGGTGGCTACAAGGTTGTAATCTACCTACAAGATTGTTAGCTACCGGCAAGACTGCTACAATGCTACTGTAGCTACCACACTGTTACTCCCTTTATTTTTGCTAGTAAACATTTAATTACACAATGAACAGTTAATTACAAAGTAAACAACAGACAAAAATAAGAAAATAGATATGACCGTTAGCTGTCTTAAAGCCTGTTATCAAGCTACAAGACTGTTAGCTAGCTACAAGACTGTTAGCTATCAACAACACTGTTAGCTACTGTAGCTACAAAACTGTTAGTCATTTTTCTTTTGCTAGTGAACAGTTTCTGACAATCTGCAGACAAAAATAAGAAAATAGATACTGTTAGGTGGCTAAAAGCTTGTAAGCTACCCACAAGACTGTTATCTAGCTACAAGATTGTTAGCTTCCTACAAGACAGCTACCAAACTGTTAGACCCTTCATTTTTGCTAGTAAACATTTAATTAAACAACAGAAAAAAATAAGATAATAGATAAAACTAGCTAGCTACAAGATTGTTAGCTAGCTACAAGACTGATAGCTACTGTAGCTACCACTCTGTTAGTCCCTATTTTTGCTAGTGAACAATTTCCAATTACAATCTGCAGACAAAAATAAGAACATAGATATGACTGTTAGGTGGTTTACAGTTCGTAAGTTACCTACAAGACTGTTAGCTTCCTACAAGACCGTTAGCTAGCTATAAGACTGTTAGCTACTGTAGCTAAAACTGTTAGTCCCTTTATCTTTGCTAGTGAATTGTTTCTGGCAATCTGCATACAAAGCTAAGATAATAGATATGACTGTTAGCTAGCTAATAGACTGTTACCTAGCTAAAAGACTGTTACTTAGCTAGAAGACTGTTATTTAGCTAAAAGACTGTTATCTAGCTAGAAGACTGTTACCTAGTTACAAGATTGTTAGTACCCTACAAGCCTGTTAGCTACTATAGCTATAAGACTGTTAGTCCCTTTTTTTGCTAGTGAACTGTTTCAGGCAATCTGCAGACAAAAATCTGAAAATAGACATGAACGTTAACTCATTACAAGCTTAGCTAGCAACAAGCTAGCTATGACATCAATCCCTCTTATAATTCTAAGCTAATATGGTTGGAGTAACAGTTTTCTTTCCCATTTTGCTTAAATCTTTCTGGTCTGGTCTTGTAAAAAGGATACACAATGTCTTACCAAAACAAAATGATAGATGACAAAACACACACACACAGGCACACACAAACCCACACACACACACACACGCACCCACACGGCCCATTAACTAGCTATAAATTTGGTTCAATAAACTAATTGGCACTCAAACTGCGAGGAAAACAGGATTACAACAGCTAGCACGGAAGTTCACGGAAGCACGGCCACCTAGCAAACATCGCTAATGATGTGTAAACTTAGTTCCAAGCGCTATTTTTTCTCTATTCGTTTCTTTTTATCTTTCCTCCACATGCCCCATGTTACTAATTAGTGCTTGCGCAAGTGGAAGGTAAATCAATTAATGGCCGATGAAATAAAGTAGAAATAAAGCGAAGCCCAGCCGAGGGAGAGCGGGAGGCACAGACATGGCAAATGTCACCATGTTGTTTTGCTACATAATTAGGGAGTTAATGGAAACCCTAATGAACGTGACGGCGTCCTCCTCGACATTGGAGCGGAGACTCGGCGAGGGGGCGGAGTGGCGCTTGATCGAACAGGAGAGGCACGGCACGGCACCGATTAATGAATGATTACAACTTATGAAAAATGCAACACAAACTTATTCATATCAATGCTTTTGTATGTAGGCAACTTTTGTGTTCATGTAAAACGAGTCAATCAAGTGTGTTGCTGCCGCTGCCGATGCTAATTATACATAATTATTATTGATTGCGTTTGATGTGGCATGACCAGCTGTTCTCGACTGGAAAAGTCATTTCGGTTCTAGCATCCAAATGCTGCTGGGTTGGAGTCAATAATCAGTCGCATCAGAAGGCTTGTGACCTTAACGCAAAGGTTGCCAAACTTCAAGGTTTTACTATTCAGGAAACTGCAACCTGAATGAAACACTGACACTGCGACATCGGAACAAGACTGCTCGATGCAGATACAGGTCAAGAGCTTTCAGTTAAACACAACAAAATGCAATTAAAAGTGTTTGGAGCTGGTAGTAACTTAAATAACCAGAAAAAATGCACCTCAAATTGCACAGCACCTGAGTCCTGAGTTCTGAGTCCTGAGTCCTGGGCCACAACAGAAGAATCATGATTCCTGGTCAAGGTCATATTTACGAGTTAATTGCACATGAACGCCATCATAAAGTCGTAATTACATGTGGGATTTTCTTTAAGCTCAGACTTTCTGGTTCAGGGGCGTGTCATTCTGAAAACATGGTGGAATCAGTGGATGTAGAATCAGTAGATTGTCAATGGAGTGTATTTGTTGAAATTTACTCGCCTCGCAAGCTGATTTCAGGCTTTAAATATTTCTTTTAATGTATAAAATGAATAATATATCATATTAAACAAGCTAATTGCCTGTACAAAAATGTATTATTATTATTATTATTATTATTATTTATTATTATTATTATTAATATTATTATTATTGTCTTCTGTATATTTTTGTATATGTTTATAACACATTATATAATTTTTATTAATAATTTTGAATCACTTTGCCTTGATATTATATACATATTTTTTAGCTGCTATGCCTTTGCTGCTGTAATTCCTTAGAGCTCTGCTGTGGGACAAATACAGGATTATCTTATCTAATTTTATCTTATCTTATCTTATCTTATCTTATCTTATCTTATCTTATCTTATCTTATCTTATCTTATCTTATCTTATCTTATCTTATCTTATCTTATCTTAAAAGATGCTAGCATTGTACAATTGAGCTAAAAACGTCCATCTTGCTCCAGACAAATTGACCTGACATTGTAATTTACGACTTCCCAACCCGTCAATACGAACTTCCCAGGATTCCACTCCTATTAGCCAGGAAGAGGGATCTATGATGAAGTTCAATGCGACACTCTGAGATGCTTTTCTGCTCAGCATGTTTATACAGAACGGTTATCTGAATGACAGACAGCTGGTTTGATGGTCTTCTGATCACGTCGTTTTTAACCGTGCGCTCGTTTCTGCATCTCTGCACTTGTGTGTTGTAGAAATGTCAAGCATCGTGATGTTCTGAAACCCACAGGGATTTGATCCTGCCAGTTTGACGGGATAACAGGCTGCCGATCCATCAAAGCCATGACTCCTGCTGTCTGACTTCAGACGGTTCGTAGCCAGTGTTTATCGGATCATTGCGTGGTCATTCGAAAGCCTCAGGGTCAGTGCAGTCTTCAGCTCATGATGACATTATTGATGTAAAGATGCTCTTTAGTGAAGACGTAATGAGTAACTGGATCCTGACCAAACCATAATGGACTGTAATGGCCAGTGCTGGAATATAAAAAAGATATAAAGCAGGGATTTAAACTTTAATGAGAGAATCATTGGTCTGAAATATATTCAGCTGTGATTACTGGTATCCTCCATCTTTTTTCTTGTTGGATAATTCCTGTCAGGCCAAAAAAATATCATTTGCTCTTGTTTTAGTTGTGTCCATGTTCAGCAATGAATGTCTTTGTCTTTCATGTCTCACTCCACAGTGGTGGTTAATATGAAGCTCATATGAAAGCAGATACTCATGACTTGAAGAATTTGTAGTGTTTCATAAGTATCTCTGTTTTTATCTAAGCTACTTGGGGCGATATATTCACAAAAAGGTTTAAATAAAACAAAAAACAGTTTGTTGAACCCATTTCTGATCACTGAGATGCTGCGAGTGCTTGTTCATCGAAAAAGCAGCTCAAATTTGATCTCCAACCAGTTAAATTTTATGTAAGGTTATCCAACAGAGGGAAAAACACACTGGAGTTCCCGACTCATTTAATATCAGACTTAAGGCCAGTTTTTATACTGAGCGAAAATGTCTGAGAAGATGATTTCCATTCCTCCAGTGTACTGGAAAAGAAGAGTTAATGGTAAAGACTAAACTTTTCTGTCCTGAAGACTTTCCCATGGAGGAAAACCTCCTGCATTAGCACTCAAGGCTCCTTCTATACACATTTCTTTGCAGAAAGCTTTACCACATCAATGATTCGACAGCATGTATTGTTTTTTTTATTATAAATCTAGGACTAAGATAAGATAAGATAAGATAAAACTTTATTGATCCCACAGTGGGGAAACTCAATTGTCACAGCAGTTCAACAGTCAATGTGCAGGTTTTTAACCTAAAGATAGAAAGAAGGAGAATTAAAAAGACAGATAGTAAAAGAAAAGAAATTATGTAAAAAATTATAAAAGAAAGTAAATAAATAAAAAATATTGCACAATACAAATAATAATAAACTAAATAACAATACAAATAGTAAAAGTAAAAAGTAAGATTATAAAAAATTATAAAATATAAAATTATAAAATTTTAAAATATTGCACATTGGAACATCACTGGATTATATAGAATATCCTTCATCAATCCCTGTTGTTCCTATAGAAACAAGAGCCTACAGTATTAAAACGACGGCATTACTATGAACCTGCGATTAAATTCACAAGTGGTTGGTTATTACTGTCCGAGCTGCTGTTAAAAATCTAATCGTCTAATCTCCATTCTGAGTAGTTTTCCCTTTACCTACAGAATTCCTGATGATCTCCAGGGTCCCACTATTGCACAGTAACACAGGTGGCTATAAGAGTGTAATATCTCTGAAAAAATAAGAAGGTGTTGCGTTGCGTTTCGCTCCTCATCTTCCACGCCGAAGCTGAGGTTTGAGATTTGTGTAATCTGTGTGTGGTGATTGCCGTTCTGACCCCAGGTTAATGCCGTGGCAGGATTTCAGATCAGTGTTTCCCAGACCTGCTCCTGGTACACGTTATATTCTACTCTTGTGCACTAATACGCCTCATGAAAGCTTTACTCACAACCTGAGCTCTGCGTTTGAGATGGATGTGGTGGTATTAGTGCATTTCCAGTGGGGCAAACGGGTTAGGGATTAGCTTTAAGGGTTAATGTTGGATTTGTATTCCAAGCAGATAGCATACTTTGAAACTGAGGTAAGACAATACGATGATGTCACAGTTTACGTTCCTTTTACTTTCACTTGAGTTAAACATTCACGTTACAATTTTAACGAAAATTCAAAATTAAATGTTAAATTAAATGCTAACATCGTTAACGCATCGTTACAATACACTCCATTCATTTTTCGTACTTATTTTTTTGACATAACATATAAATGTTGTTAAGTATACGACCTGACAGTCGTCCTATATATCTTCCTATAACAGTGAGTTTTATTTATCTTATTAAAACGTTAACAAAAGTCATACTTTTCATTCGTTTATAATTACATATAGTTTTTTGTTTCCGTGAAGCAAGTTCCTTTAAGTTGTTGTTATGGAAACGTAGAACAAGTGCATTAATACAGCAAAAACCAGTGGTTCAAATTCTATCCTGTTGTTATAGAGAAATAAAACCATCTGGCCAATCAGAATGGCGAATTCGTTAGGACAGTGGTTACAGAGTCAATTGAGAAAATTGTGGAGAATTTTTGGAGACTTTCTTTTTAATTACAGTTTATTCGTTATTGTGATAGAATACTATCAGTGAGATCAAGAGGAAGGTGTACAAGACAGTGGTGAGACCGGCCATGCTGTATGGTTTAGAGACAGTGTCACTGAGGAAGAGACAGGAGTCAGAGCTGAAGATGTTGAGGTTCTCTTTGGGAGTGACATGTTTGGACAGGATTAGGAACGAGTACATCAGAGGGACGGCTCATGTTGGACGTTTGGGGGACAAAGTTAGGGAGGCCAGATTAAGATGGTTTGGACATGTCCAGAGGAGGGAGAGTGAGTATATTGGTAGGTGAATGTTGGACATGGAGCTGCCAGGCAGGAGGCAAAGAGGAAGGCCAAAGAGGAGGTATATGGATGTAATAAATGAGGATATGAAGCTAGTGGGTGCAAGTGTTGAGGATGCAGAAGATAGGGAAAGGTGGAGAGAAATGATTTGCTGTAGTGACCCCTGAAGGGAAAAGCCGAAAGAAAAAGAAGAAGACTGTTTATTCGCTATAATTGCTGCACACTTAACTTACAGCAAACCAACTCACACTTCCAATCCACTCCTCAACACCACACCACTCACACCATAGCTCTAAATCTTCCCTTCTGGAAAACTCCAACCTCTTCAGCTCTGTTTCCAAGCCTCTCATTCACCCTGATCAAAATTCATCCTGAGCTTCATTACTAGAGAAGAAACCCTTTCCTTTCCCAACACGGACTTCAGCATAAATATCCCATGAGATGCCTAATATCAACAGCGGCCCTGCGTTGTGACGACGGATTTATGGTCCCCCCCGACTACTCCTGCGCTGTGAAGCTAATTTCTCCCGCTTCACCTCCCACCATAAAGGCTTTGTGCTGCATGAATCACGTTTACACTGACAGCACCGAGCTCGTAAATCAAACCTGGATATCACTCTTGCCTTTAGTCTGAATAACGCATCTCTTACTCGTCTCTCCCCGGTTGAGATTTTGATCTTCGGGTTCCTGCTCCCTTTAAGATGTGCAAAACCTTTTATCTTTTACCTTTTTTTTCCCCCTCCGCATCTAGCACCAGGATGCTGATGAGCTAAGAGCACAATTAAGTGGCTCGCTGTGAGATGAGTAGGTTCATTTGCATGTCATTTCAAAAGAGTGCGTTCGGCAGGGAAGTTACAGCAAACAACACATTGTCACCCTCCCGACTGTGTGATGACATAAAAAAAATCAAACAGCCGTTGTGTTTCGTCTCGCAGTTGTTTTCGAATGCATTAAACAGAGGCTGGATGTTTCATGAGGGCTACTTAGTCACACACAAAGAAGTGAAGAATGTACTACTTAGGCAGAGCACTCAGATGGAAACATTTGAGACTATTATGCTGTGGCTTAATGGAAAAAATGTAAGCAGGCCTGTGTCATTTGCAAAAGGACTCGCTTGTTAGACTAGAGCTATTTTAGGAATTACCTAGGATCCATGATTTAAGGACATTTTCCAAAAGCAAATGCCAGAAATTTCCGTTTCACAGAAGCTGCATTATGTTGTATGGTGCGGAAGAAACTTCTAGTATAAATTCTCTAGGCTGAAAATGACATCAGATCTTTTCAGGTTCATGGTTCATCACCCATCCAGGATTAATTCCATTTAATTTATTCAGTTTATTTGTATAGCGCTTTGAACAATGGTCTCAAAGCAGATTTACAGAAGTAAAGAAAATCATAGAATAAAAATTATTATAGTAATAAAGTTACTATTTATCTCTAACATTTGTCCCTAATGAGCAAGCCTGAGGCAAAGAAAGCAAGGAAATACTCCCTGAGATGATATGAAGAAGAAATCTTGAGAGGGACCGGGCTCAGAAGGGAACCTCATCCTCATCTGGACAGTAAATGATGTAAATTTGAATAATGTCCTTTCTTCAACAGTTTATAGTCACGTAGAAGAGCTCCTGAGGTACTTACAGGTCAGTGTAGTTTCTGAGTTCATTATTGACTTTGCGCTTATTCCTTCCTGACGAAAGCCGACTGATGATTATTTCTTCAAAAAAGCAGACTTATTTGGATTCTTATCAAACCAGAGCAAGTGCAACTAGAAGGGATCTTGCAATCTCTCTGGACAACTCTCTGATTGTGATCACTGCACACAACATCGGCGTAACAATGGACAATCAGTCTTGGTCACACTCTAGTCTGTTGATTTCCCCTTTACAACATCAGAATTCAGCCACATTTGGGTGCTTTGCTCAGTTTCTTGTCAGCTCTGCCTCTGAACACTGATCCCGAATGAAGCTCCAGGACTTCTTTTCAACCTTCTTACTTTCTTCTACACTGTCCTATCGCTATGTTCTCTACACTGGTTGGATTTAAAACACAGAGGCTTGCCTACAAAGCCAGAAACAGATCAGCAGCCTCATACCTCAAAGCATTTATCACACCCTTCACTGCTCCACACTTCCTCTGATCTTCTAACACTGCATGACTGGTCACACCAAGATACCCATCAAGATTCTTCTCTGTTCTGGCTTCTCGGTGGTGGAATGAACTTCCCCTAGGTGTCTGAACAGCTGAATCACTGACTGTCTTTACTAAAGTCTAAAGATCTACCTCTTCCTGAGGTACTTATATTAGCATTTCAATCTCAAATAATGTCTTGTCTTGGTGCTTTTCTTGCTGTATTACCTTCCCAACAGAGTTTTTAGACTGGTGGAATTCTTAATCCGTGACCTAGTGAACCTAATGGCATAAAGGTAAGTGTAAATAAATGAGAAGCATCCACAGAATGAGATGAAGATGTGAAGAAGGGGCTGATTTCTTTCTAGCCCGCACTGTAGAGTCGTGTAGCCAATCAGTGATAGTCATATGCAGTCTTGTCGATTGTGTCCAAAAATAGACGTGATTCGGACGGACCGTTTGACAAAATACGTGAGAGCGAGCTCAACTTTTAGGAACTATTTTTGTCCCGTCTCTTACAGGAAGCTGAAGTCGGGAGTGGAAAAAAAAAACATCAGCAGCTTCATGAATAAAATACTTTTCTAATATAGAGAGAGAACCAACAATGAAGCCACCTCCTCAGTTACTCCAGCTTCTGTGATGGACGAGGGAAGCCGTACGATCGGGACGATTTTCTAATGAATGTGATTGTCACTGATGAATATGGGTGGGCTGAGTTGATCCAGTCAGTGGGCACGAAACATCACGTTGCTCCTACGCATGTCTTGGCACATCCGTCATCTCTCCCTCCCACCACAGACAAGCTTTTTTGTATGGACGACATAAAGGATTCGATTCAGCTGTCAATCGCCGACAGAAGTTCTGATGGACGCTTTTATAACTTGACGTCCGTAATATTTTGAAATGCAGAGCTGGTAGTGCTCGAGTCCAAATTAAATGGAGCTGCTGGCTGCCGATGCAGCAGGTATATTCACTGTGCACTTAATTGTTTTCGACTTTATTGCATTAACGATGATGGGAGGTTGGGGACGGTGGGGGTCTGGGAGATAAACATCACTGCAAATAAATGCGGAGCAAGCGAGTTGTAGTGTAAATATCCAAAGAGATTTAGGTGGACACATCAATGTTGCTTGAATAGATAAGACATGGATGGAATTATAGTATCTAAAATACGAAACATCTTAAATAATGAGTTTAAATGGTTAATGTCTGATTAGCATCAGTTCCTTTTTGGAATTGAATAAACCTGGTTGCTTGAAATAAAACACCCACAAATGAAGTGAATAACACTGATGATCTCCTCATCATGGCCCCTGTTAGTGGGTGGGATATATTAGGAGCAAGTGAACATTTTCTCCTCAAGTTGATGTGTTAGAAGCAGGAAAAATGGACAAGCGTAAGGATTTGAGCTTTGAGTTTGACGAAGGGCCAAATTGTGATGGCTAGACCACTGGATCAGAGCATCTCCAAAACTGCAGCTCTTGTGGGGTGTTCCCGGTCTGCAGTGGTCAGTATCTATCAAAAGTATCCTTTAAGTCCTGTAAGCCCATGGAGGCCCCACGTCTCAACTTGCAGTACTTAAAGTATCTGCTGCTAACATCTTGGTGCCAGATACCACAGCACACCTTCAGGGATCTAGTGGAGTCCATGCCATGACGAGTCAGAGCTGTTTTGGCAGCAAAAGGTGGACCAACACAATATTAGGCCGGTGGTCATAATGTTATGCCAGTTATGCGCTTTTAACAATGGACACTGTCTCAAAGCAGCGTTACAGAACATAAGTACGAAAGCTCAAGATTAACATTAGACTATTAAATAATAATTAGAATTTTAAAAATTAGCTAGACTACATGCGTGTTCACTGGGAGTAGTTTAAAAGAAGAATCTTGTGCTTGCAATTTTAGCAATTCGAATAGTTTTCCTTAGATAGTGAAAAAATCGGAAGCAAAATCAATCATTTTGGCCGTAAATAAATAAATAAATAAATAAATGAATAAATAAATAAAAACTCAGCTGAATCCTGTAGGGACTGAACATACAAAAGGCATAAAAAATGGTCAAAACAATTTTCTATATTATGCTATAAAATGATGATCCCGTGTTTAAACCTTTATTCAGTCTTTTCCCATGTGGTCATGATTTCCTCAAAATAAAAAAGCACACAAGTTTTAATACCACAGACGTGGGTTTATGGATATAGATGATATTTTATTATGGTTCGTGTTTCCCAGCTTGAGTGTGATAAAAAAAACCTAAGGGCTTGTCATCTCATCCTGGATCCACTCTTCATTCCGCTAGCAAACAAAACCAAACCAAACAACAACAACCAGAATAACAACCATGACGGATCCCGGATGGACCGAAGAGTTTGATGCGTTAGGACCGCGGGCTGGTCGTGTTTGTTGTCTGTCACTGTGTGAGTTGGAGATCAGGTGGCAGTCTGAAACATGGAGGAGTTGTTTGGGAGTTGTTGTGGGGTTTTTTCCCTCTGTAAGCAGCTCGAAGCACAGTACGGGATAAATGTGTAAAGCCCTCGTTTTTCTGCGATTAAATTGTCCTCAGGCATCGATTGCACTCATTCTGACACATGTGGGACAGCGGGAGTCCGTTTTAGTCTCCGAGTGCTCGGGATGATAAATCATGGACAGCAGGTCCCTCCGGAGCTACAAAGCATCAGAAAGATCAGAGAAGAGATGGCGATGCGTGGGATGTGTAGCGATAACATTAAAACAAGGAAGGAGACTTTTATGGGTGATATAAAAACTGTCGAAAATGACATCATTGGCACAATATTGAGGATGTAGGAGACTGTAAGTTAAATACTTGCAGTATTAAGCCAATATGTGGCCATTCTTTAACTAATTTCAAGCTGAAATCATCTTATTCTACTGCCAGATCATTTTATTTATTACTAGTAACAATACTGCATTCTAGGTGAAGTTGTATCTTGTTTTTTAAACTGGGAATTACAAGTTACAACTTCACCTCGAAGGCAACTTTTAAAGATGAGTTATTATATCAAGTTGACGAGGCGTTTTTTTTTACCTGTTGTAAACTGGGAAATACAAGTTATAGTATAAGTTTAACTGTAGCTGTGTCTTTTGGCTTTAGTTAATATCAGGACACAGTACTTGTTTTTAAATCTATAATCTAAGCACTGGTTAGAGAACATTAAAAGTATCACTAACAATTAGCCCGGTTAGCCATTCGCTAATGCTGCTCTACTATTGTCCGATGTTTAGCTTGATGCTAACGCTGCTCGTGCTGGTTGCTCGTGTTGCTGTGCTGCGATTTCAGTCCAAAATGTTTCAGGAAGGATTCAAAATGGCAAGAATGATTAAAGAAATATCACTACAGTTGAACAAAACAAACAGCCACACTGGTCTGTAAGAGTCAAAGTAGCTTTAAAGCTTCACATGCCTGTGTGAGTAGTCAAGCTCTTATAAAGCACCACAAATAGCATAAATACTTGTCAATAGAAAAGTTTTGTAAAAATAGATTTTGTAATATATTCATGAAGCACATGAGTTTGTTTACACGCTGGGATGTTTAATGCCATTTTCTGATCTTTTATCCTGGGGTTAAATTGATAATATATCAAATAACTGGGGTAGCATGTTTGCCTCACACCTCCAAAGTGGGCGGAGTTCCCATGAAGTTTTCTCCCCGGGCTTCAGGGGTTTCTTCGTGTTCTTCGTGGTTCTCCGGTTTTCTCCACCAGATCCAGAGCCGTGTTCAGGAGTTTAGGTGTGTGTGTGTCCTGTGATAGCTTTGCACTGCATCCACGGTGTCCCCTGCCTTGTCCCCAGAGTCTCTTGTGATAGACTCCAGGTTCCCAGAAACCTTGTATAGGATAAGTGCTACAGAAAAGAATGGATAGATAGATAGATAGATAGATAGATAGATAGATAGATAGATAGATAGATAGATAGATAGATAGATAGATAGATACTACACTTCAACTCAACATTCCCTTCAGCATCTTTAATCTGATTTCAGATATACTTCACTAGCCTGGCTTTTAGATTTAGGCATGAGCTTGGTTATGGTGCACTTGACACATGATCAAACATCTGTTCCAAGATAAGCCATCTCTCTCTCACTCTCTTCATCTATACCCAAAGCCCTCTCCACTCTATCAGGATCATTATCATTCATCCCAGGCAACAATCCAACAATAACAACCGGCTTGAAAAGGGAATGATTCGAGGCTCGGTTTGTTTGCAGCCAATTAACAAGACGTTAACTCGAACTAATGTAGTGCGTACATCTCTAGATTAGCAATTAGAAGAAGAAGAAGAAGAAGAAGACCGAACAGAACAGGAAGGAAAAACAGGAAGTACGCAAAAAGGCTCGGATTGGATTCATTTTGGACGTCACCATAGTTCTGGTGAATGAATAAATCGAAGAATATTACTAGAGCACACGGCTGTAAACATTTCACGCTTGCCTCGAAACCGTTTTCACATCGAGTTTAGAGATGACTAACAGGAAGTGCTTGTGGGTTGTCAGAAGTCATCACGGCCATGGAATACACATTTCTCAGCAACTGGGGTTGTGCATCTGTTCTACGTGAATTGTGTGTGTGTGTGCATACGTGTGGTTGTTACAGGGTCTGATTACAAGCACAGCAGCTGAGGACAAGGACAGTGAAGGGGTTGAAAAGATGGCTGGAAGGGGGAGAAGAAGGGTTTCAGGGGGTTGTTGGGGGGGGGTAGAGGATGGAGAGGGGGGAAAGAGGGAGTGGGGGGTGTTCATGATGTGTTCTCTCCTTCTTGATGTGTCCTTATTGTCGATTGAAGACATCCGCTTTATTTTTCCATGACGAATGTGATGGAGAGGGTCAATGTGGGATTCAGTTGTGCTTTGAGTGGTCTTTTGTGATGTACTTCACGTACACACACACACACACACACACACAGCTATGCACTCTGGAAACCTTTCTCTTGACCCGATGATGACTTCTTTGTAAAAGCTGTCAGCCGTCTAGGGAACAAGGTCAACCTTTAAGAAATATTTCCCACACTGATTACCAAACACACCATTTACATACATTATACAGATTTGAACTTGGATTTCTTACAGTACTTTAAACCCACACACACACACACACACACTGAATTCTGTCATACTAAACCGTCTTGTTGATCACTCCGCTATTAGTGATATTATTATTTTAGATTACACACTACTTCAGTGTGTATCGTGCAGATTGAGACGCAGCCTTGAATTCTGTCTGTCTCTGTGTTTGTGTGTGTGTGCGCTCACACAGGCGAGAAAGAGCACACATTACACACACGCCCTTCTGATCGAAATCTTATCCACACAACACTTTTTTCTGTTTGTTATTAATCATACAGCAGTTTATATGCAGCCATACAATCTCCAGGGAATTAGCTGTTACTATAGAAACGACGACGTATTTGAAAGGGTGAATGAATAAAATATCAAGTTTGTGTGTATTTCTATTATATTTTGATCGTGTATGACTTTTTGGCTGTATTATGTGTCCAGATTGCGGTGTTTGGTGAAACAGCTGGAGAGAGGAGAAGCATCCCTGATTGACCTGAAGAAGAACCTCGAATATGCAGCCTCGGTCCTCGAGTCCGTCTACATCGAAGAGACGAGGTAAACAATCCACATTTAGCCCTAATTCTTTTTTCCCCCAGAGGCCAAAATTAATTTCTTCCTGTTTTTGTTGTGTCCATGTTCATCACTGAACGTCTTTGTCATGTCCTAATTCACAGTGGTGGTTAATATGAAGCTCATATGAAAGCGGACACTCAGCGCTTTAAGGATTTGTCATGTTTTAGAAGTATTTCTGTTTTTATCGAGCCTTCTAGGGGTGAGATATTCATAGAAGAGTTCCCCAAAAGCCAAAATGGTTCGTTTTTTTCCACACTAATGTTTCTATCTTCGAAGTAAATGTTGATATCAAACCCATTTCTGCTCTCTGAGATGTTCCGAGTGCTTGTTCATCTAAAAAGAAGCTCAAAATTTGATCTTCAACCAGTAAAATTCTGTGTAAGGTTCTCCAAAAACACACGGAAAGCCAACAGACTCATTTTATATCAGACTTGCGACTGGAGATAAAATCATTCATGAGGGAAGGGGTTAAATCCAGCATCGATTAATAACATGCAGTAGAAATCGGTTCAAATCCAGTACGTTAAACTTTACAGACTAGAAGTCTTTTCATGCGGAAAGCCACCTGGAAGCATTTTACACCCAGCCACGTTCAATTATTCCATCCAGCCAGGATGAGAACGCTTGTTTGTGGAAATAAAAGTGAGATTTATGTTCCACCGTTCCTCAGCGTGCAGATTGCTTGGCTCAAGGCTAGTTGATATTCGGCGGGACGACGCCGTACGAGCCGAACTCATAGAAAACGATGCAAATTGGAAAATGAACAGAATACTGCATGCTTACGAACAGATGTACTTTTCATTTTATGTCGATTATGTAGAGACGACGACTGAACTACTGCCTGAAAGGAAAATAAATCATACAGGCAAACAAAAATACTGACATTGTGCTGTGACATAAAGCTACATTAACGGCTCACTCAGACACAGGATGTATCTGCAGTCATCAAATCAAGCACAATTAACATCGTTATGACACTTTATGACATTTAGAACACACTTCTGAGCTCAGTTCTATATTTCCTAGTGTGTCTCATAGCTTGTTATAAGGGGACGTGTTAATGTGGCGGAGAAAACTCTACACAACTCTTTAATTAGAGTGTCGTTAGTTTGTCATTCCTGAGCCACTATGACCCATTATTACCATTATGTGGCACTGACATGATAGAGGATACACAAACACAACTATGCAAGAGAAATATAATGTCATAAGAGTCATAAGGTCACGATTCATAAGGTCTAATGTCTAAAACCTTTCAACATCTGATGCTGTTATAAACGTTTAAACAGCTTTTATGTCATTTAGGTTTATCTACATAAGTGGAATCTAGTCATTGCAATTTGTCATCACTTTTAACTCATTTTTTTGTATACAGCTTTTTTTATTTTGAGGTTAGATGACAGGGGTAAGATCATCTTCAAACAGGAAGTCTACTGATAAGAGTCACTAATGCAAAGTGAAGCAAAATCCAACCGCGTTATCTGAGCACATTATCTGATTTCAACAGATTCTTCTTCTAGAACGCTCTCTTTTATTAAACTATTAAATCTTTAATGCACGAAGAGCCGCAGAGATTAATAGACTTAATAAAGACGGATAAAAACGTCGATAAAATAGTCAGACCAACTAGAAAAAAAAAACTTTAGGGTTTCTTATACGTGAAATATTTCCCCTGGGTGATTAAAACTCTGAGTTTAAAATCTCAGGTTGTATTGTTTGACGTTTCACACTGTTCATACTTCACCCTGGGTTAACAGTTTATCCTGGATCTTCATAATCTGACCACGATCCATCATCTGACTGTTTTATCACATCAGTGAGGAAACTGGGTTTGATACTTGGCTTATCTAGAAGAACTTTGTTGAAAATTTCAACAACAAAAAAAGTCTGCTGTTCTTCACCAGAGCAGGATTTCTTCTCTTTCACAACTTTAGAATGATTTTTCAGGATTTTAAATTTTATTTTATTTTATTTTATTTAAATAAAAATCTATCTAGCTTTTTTTTTTAAAAAAAAACAAATAAATAAATAACAATAACTAAATTGTAATATTTTTTATAATATTTACATAGTTAAGGATGTGATTTCTGTGATTGTGATTTCTGAGGTAAAATATATATATATATATATATATATATAATTTTTTAAATTAATTTTAATATTGTATAACATTTACATAGTTTAGAATTGTGATTTATGAGGTAAAAAAAAATCTATCTAGTTTTATTTTCAATGAATTTTAATACTGTATAACATTTAAATAGTTAAGGATTGTGATTTCTGAGGTAAAATATATCTATTTTATTTATTAATTTTAATGTTGTATAACATTTACATAGTTTAGGATTGTGATTTCTGAGGTAAAAAATATATCTATCCCCCCGCCCCAAAAAAAAAGAAAAACTAAGAAAGTTAAGGTGTTCAATGGAGTATAAAACTTTATTTTTTTATTATTTTTTTTTTAATTTAGAAAGTTTGATTAAAAATGTAAACAAGCAATTATTTTAAATTCCCCCTAAAACAATACTTTTTAGTATACTAGTAACAAAATTACATACTTTATTCTTTCCAGCTCTGATAAAAAGATCCTTAGTAAAGTTCTCTGACTCCTTACAAACCTTTTAGAAAACTTTTCAAAAACAAGGCCAAGGTCCAAGAAAAGATATTTTTTCGAGACGGCATTCATCAGGGAACTGGGCTTTAAATCAGCTGGTCGTTCATCACAGGGACATTGTGTTAGTGATGTATTTGGAGGCCAGTTCCCTGGTCATTTTTACTCCCTGTCTCTCTGCTGCAAAGGAGTTGAGGAAGTGTTACAAATGCCTGAACCTGGATGGTAAATGAAGTGAATTTTATGCAACTTTTTACGCATCTGATTGTGCAATTTCACACCTCGTTTGCTGAGTCTGAATCAGTGTGAAATTGATGCTTTTGGTTCGTTTGCTGTTCGGCAGTTAAGTAAAGCCACAAATAATAGTTTGTTGAGGGGTTTGTGAGGATGACGATGTCTATTTATTCATTTTTTGGTCAGAAATACTGAGAGAAAGACAGTGATATTCATGAATGTGTCATGAAATAGATACACAGCCTTAAGAACAGAAAAAAGTGTCGCACAAATTATAAATAAATGTATTGTTTTATGTGAATAATTGAACAGGGTTTTAGAATTTCACGTTATAACAATCCCGTATTCCTTAAATATTATTAAAATATATTTAGAGTGTATTTTATAGCATGATCTCTGTGTCCTTATTAATATATATTTTTACTAATCAATTTTAAACTTGATTTAGTACATGGACGAAGCAAATAATAATAAGTAAATAAAGAAAATAAAATAAAATATTTTATAATAATAATAATAATAATAATAATAATAATAATTTCTAAGTGAAATAAGAACATATATCAGTGTATGTTGAAATATCTCCAGGATCCAAAATACGTCTCAGACTCCAAAGGGTTAATGTGACTAAACAGAATTTCCAACCTCTACCTCAACCTCAACCCAGAGTTCAGTGTGTGATGTTCTACAAAAACATGGCGTCGACACTTTGCATTCCAAGCTAATAGACACTAACAACTAACAGCAACAAACAAACTACAGTTAATAAAACAAAAACAGATCTGTAAAGGCAGACAAAACATTAAGAACAACAGATGAAAACAGAGAGGGTGAGTAAGACAAACAAAAGAGGGATGTAATATTATATAAATAATATGATATAAATATTTCAGCTGGTTGGGGACAAGCCCAAGTAGCGAAGAAATAAATGTTTTTGGTTGTGGTGTTTAAGAACAAACGAGGTAAAAGTCGAGGTAGGAATCGAGGTAGAGGTGAGTGAATTGTTGAAAGATGGACACGTAAAAACGATCACAATATTTCATTCCCAGTTCAACTAGAGACGTGAAATTGTTTGGAAGTGTACATAAAGGGTTTTAATGACGATCTGTTCCAAATGAAGAAATCTCTTGATTTACATAATCATAGTGAAAGATGGAGTGACACGAGGTGGAGGGTCTGGCAACCCCACGTTAGTTATCATTAGACACACTGTTACTGCTGCCTGGCTAAATTATCTGGACATGGAATTAACCTCTCTCCCTCTCTCTCTGTGTCTCTCTCTCTTTCTGTCTCTCTCTCTCTTTCTCTCTTACTATCTCTCTCTGTCTCTCTCTCACTCTATCTCTGTCTCTCAGGCGACTGGTGGACACAGAGGATGAGCTCAGCGATATCCAGTCGGACTCTGTACCATCAGAGGTTCGTGATTGGCTGGCTTCCACCTTCACACGTCAGATGGGGCTGATGCTGAGACGGACGGAGGAGAAGCCGAGATTCCGCAGCATCGTCCACGCTGTGCAGGCTGGGATATTCGTGGAGAGGTGAGGTCAAGCCGAGAGGTTTCAATCACCTATTTGATTCCAATTTAAACAGGAACAAAAACTTTTTCTGGAACAAAAGCTGCAGTAAAAAAATAACACACAAAATGAGCTCAGACTGTCCTGGCTCAGGTTCAATCCCCCGGGCATAAAGCCGACCCAGATGCTGGGGGTTTGCATAAGTTAGTGCACCCTCAGTGTCAGTTCCAAGGCTTGATAAAAAGGGGAAGATTGCATCAGGAGGAAACCTGCATCAAATCACATGAGCAGATTAATGATCCACTGTTGCGACTCTTAACATTAGCACCTCAAAACAAAAGAAAGAATTAAAATCAATTTATTAATATTGTAAAACATCCCCAAACAAGTTAGTTCCTCTTAGCACTTATGTTATTGTGGCTATAAAATTTTGCATCTTTCCCCTTATTTAAATGTGCTACTTTTTTAAAGGAGAAGTTCACTTCCAGAACAAAAAACTACAAATCATTTCCTCACCCCCTCGTCATCCAAGATGTTCATATGTTTCCTTCTTCAGTCGTAAAGAAATGATGTTTTTTGAGGAAAACATTTCAGGATTTTTCTCCATATAGTGGACTTCAATGGTGCCCGTGAGCTTGAGCTTCCAAAATGCAGTTTAAATGCAGCTTCGGAGAGCTCTAAATGATCCCAGCCCAGGAAGAAGGCTCTTATCTAACCGAACAATCGGCCCATTTCTTATTAAAATAGAAAAATTGTATACTTTTTAAACCAGAAAAGCTTGTATCTACAGACCCAGTGTTTACAAAGCGAACGTGCAAAGATCAAGGAAATGCAAATAAGTCAAACGCTCTTTACTTACCAAAACGTACATTCCACAAGCAACACCTTCGGAGCAGACTTATTTGCATTTCCTTGGTCTTTGCACGTTCGCTTAATAAACACTGGGTCTGTAGTTCCGCCTACGTCACACGTGACCTTTTGACGTGATTACGTAGCATAGTGGAGTAGGCGGAACTACGTAATACGTAATCACATCGAAAGGTCATGCGTGACGTAAGCGGAACTACAGACCCAGTGTTTACTAAGTGAACGTGCAAAGACTCGCGGAGGTCACGTGTGACATCGGAGGAACTACAGACCCAGTGTTTACTAGTGTGGAGAAGGAAG
This sequence comes from Hemibagrus wyckioides, assembly GCF_019097595.1. Lineage (NCBI taxonomy): Eukaryota > Metazoa > Chordata > Actinopteri > Siluriformes > Bagridae > Hemibagrus > Hemibagrus wyckioides. Next base: position 17,666,883 of record NC_080729.1, on the reverse strand, counting down.
ACCGCTCCGGAGTTGTTGCGTGTGGAATGACACAAAGTTATGTGTCTTTGTGTCAGTTTTTGGTTTAAAATTTGGTTTGTGTGTACCCTGGATCGTTTTAAACCTAAAAGATTACGTCTGCTTGGAAATAACGTGACTGCTCACAAATTCCCTTTACAAAATCCTGAGCGATTGAAGCTGTAGTTCCACCTATGTCACGCGTGACCTTCCGACGTAATTACGTAGTACGTAGCGTCGCACATCCCAGAGCTAGCACTAGATGAGCTTTTGTGGTTAAAAAGTATACAATTTTTTATTTTTCTAAGAATATGACCGATGGTTTGGCCAGATAAGGCCCTTCTTCCTGGGCTGGGATCATTTAGAGCTCTCCGAAGCTGCATTTAAACTGCATTTTGGAAGCTCAAACTCACGGGCACCATTGAAGTCCACTATACGGAGAAAAATCCTGAAATGTTTTCTTCAAAAAACATCATTTCTTTACGACTGAAGAAGGAAAGACATGAACATCTTGGATGAGGAAATGATTTGTAGATTTTTGTTCTGGAAGTGAACTTCTCCTTTAAGGGATAAGGTTTTTATTTCATTTTTTCCTCGTATCTGAGATTCTCCTTAGTGCATTATCTGAAGAACCAGTGATGAAATGTCTGTAGGATTTATACGTAATGATCCTTTTCAAACAAGGTCAAGGTCACAGCAAGGTCAAATGTGTTTCTGTGTAATTTCTCTTGCTTCCTGTGCATGAAATGCAGCTTAATTAAATGAATGATTAATATATATATATTTTTTTAAAAAAAACATACGCATCCCACATCCACGAAAATTAAGACCTAACATTATTTATTTATGCTACTATTTGTAGTAGTAACATTTTCCTATCATTTATCTAATTATTAACTTTATATCACATTGTGTTCTGGTGATAAAGACACACTGTAGTGGAGTATTAGTAAATAGTGAGGTGTGATTAATAAATCCAGATCGTGATGGTCAGCTCAGGTGTTTAGATTAAGAGTCTCAGTGGACAGGGGTTTAGGCGATTTGTGGCTTTCCCACCTCGCATTAAAACGCTCAGAATGCACTGGGTTCGAAAAAAACGTGTCTCCCGGCGGCCGTAAAGTTTCCTCCAGCGGTGAAGCGTCTCCATAAATCTCTAAGTGCAGTATAAAGTGTTTCTGCTGTACACCACTTCTCCTCTGAGGAACAAAGCCAAAGACTGTTACCACCATCTCTCCTCCTCTCTCATTCTCTCTCTCTCTCTCTCTCTCTCTCTCCATTTCTCTCTCTCACTTCTCCACTCACAGACCTGTGCCTCAGGCTTCAGCATGCTGTACAGTTTGAGATGCTTTTCTGCTCATCACAGCTGTAAATAGTGATGATGTGACTTCCTGTTCGCTCGAACCATTCTCCGGCCATTCTCCTCTTTCTGCTCACAGGATGTTTTCTGTTGTTTATTGGCGTCGTTGTGTAAACTCTAGAGATTGGTCATTTTTTGTGAAATCCTCGGAGCTTGCTGCTCATTCACCCTTTTTATTTCTTCTGAACAGAATGTACAGGAGGACTTCCAACATGGTGGGCTTGAGCTACCCTGCATCTGTCATTACTGTGCTCAAGGTAATACACACACATACACAAGCATTATACACACACACACACACAGCGCTGGGTGTGTAATTCTGTGTTGTTTTTTACAGCATATAGACAAGTGGACTTTCGATGTCTTTGCTTTAAATGAATCAAGTGGTGACCACGCACTGAAATTTATCTTCTACGAACTTCTCACCAGATATGATCTCATCAGCCGATTCAAGGTAAACACTGACACACACACAGTTTTGGTGCTCTTCACACACTCCTCTGACTCTCTCTCACTCTTCAGGCTCAGGGCGACATGGTGTGAAGAAGGTGTGAGGTGTAATTATGTGCTTTTCACATGTTTGTGTTTGTGTGTGTGTGTGTGTGTGTCAGATTCCCATCTCAGCTCTGGTGTCCTTTGTGGAGGCGCTGGAAGTGGGATACAGCAAGCATAAAAACCCGTATCACAACCTCATCCACGCTGCAGACGTCACACAGACCGTACACTACTTAATGCTCAAGACTGGCATGGTGGTACGTTAACACACACACACACAAACACACACTCACACACACACACACACACACACAGAAAGAGAGAGAAACGAATAAAAACAAACATACATATAGAGAAACTTACACTCAAATGCACACACACGAACAAACATATAGAGAAACTTACACTCAAATGCACACACACAAACTCATACACAAATGCATTCCGACACACACAGACACACACGCACAAACACACACATACACAGAGAGAAACTCATACTCAAATGCGCGAACACAAACACACAAATATGTACACACACAGAGACAAACACATACACAAATGAATACAGACACACACACACACACACAGAGACAAACACATACACAAATGAATACAGACACACACACACACACACACACAGACAAACACATACACAAATGCCCACACACCAATAGACAAGCTCACACACATGCATAAACATATACACACACACAGATACAAACATGCACACACACAAACACATACACAAATGCAAACAGGCGCGCACACACACACACACACACACACACCCCTCAGGCTTATTTGGAATAAGAAGGTTATTCATTAGTCTGTTGTTTAGGAGCTGATTTGTCTTTTGAGTTGTTATTGATTTGTAAAAGCTCACTTGTTTATTGGTCACCCAGAGCAATCGAACCCCCCCCCATGTGACCTTTAAAAATCAGCTAATAAATAATAAATAATTCCATGTGTTTTTGTTATAAAGAAAGCTCAGGCCTTCAGATCTCCGACCATTTCATTGTAGTGTATAAATAACATAGTGCACTTTAATGTGAAGTGTTAATGAGGATAATTCACAGGAGCTTCAGCACTCCTCATCACACCACAGCTACGGAGGAGGAAGACATCAAACCTGCGTATGAAAGACATGAAACTGGATCATTTTTTGCTGCTGGTGGTAAATATTTTAACGGTCTAGAGGCGTTGCCTGAAGCGGGAATCGAACCCGGATCTCCACGTTAGTCTCAATCACCTGCATTACAGAGACTCAGACCCGTAGTATAAAACCCAGGCACTGCTTTATTAACATAAAACACAACCTGAACACAAAACAAATAAACATCCATCACAGATACACACACACACAGAGAGAGAGAAGCAACACACACACACAGAAGCAACACACACACACACACACACACACAGAGAGAGAAGCAACACACACACACAGACAGAAGCAACACACACACACAGGCAACACATACACACAGAGAGAAGCAACACACACACATAGAGAGAGAGAGAGAGTGAGAGAGAAGCAACACACACACACACACAGAGGCAACACACACACAGGCAATACACACACACACAGAAACTCATACTCAAGTGCACGCACATACACATAGAGAGAAATGTTAAAGAAAACCTCTATCACAGAGATACCTGGATAAACACAACAGCATCACACCGTAAGGCATGAAGACAAAACAATGACCAGAATAAAAGGGCTGATATATTTATATATAAAAGGCAGCACATTAGGGTAAATGTGGAACAGGTGACAAGGCGGGATAGTGGAACAATATGAAGGGTGTGGCACATCACTGCAAAGCAGACTATAGTGGAACACTCCCTCTGGTGGACTGGCAAGGAACTGTCCCAGTAGAGCCTCATCTACACCAATCAGGCATAAGATTATGACCACTGAAAGGTGAAGTGAATAAGACTGATGATCTCCTCATCATGGCACCTGTTAGTGGGTGGGATATATTAGGCAGCAAGTGAACACATTGTCCTTAAAGTTGATGTGTTAGAAGCAGGAAAAATGGACAAGCGTAAGGATTTGAGCGAGTTTGATGAAGGGCCAAATTGTGATGGCTAGACCACTGGATCAGATCATCTCCAAAACTGCAGCTCTTGTGGAGGTGTTCAAAAGATCAAAAGCAGCAGCAAAAGGGGGACCAACACAATATTAGGCAGGTGGTCATAATGTTATGCCTGATCAGAGTATATATCAGGCATAACATTATGACCGCCTGCCTACGTATATTTGATATATACGCTCACAAATGCCTTTGATTGATCAGCGATGCTGTGATTGACAGGAGGGATGACATCATCTGGATTCAAACTCTTCACGTTAACGCTTTCCTGAATCACTCAAGAGCCGGCTCTATGCATTTTATTAAAATATATTATGGATTTTTTTTTTCAGACTTCATAGACCTCTCCACCTGTCTTGTTTTTTTTCCTCACAGCACTGGATGACGGAGCTGGAGATCTTCGCTCTAATCTTCGCTGCTGCAGTACACGACTACGAGCACACTGGAACCACAAATAACTTCCACATCCAGACCAGGTACAGAGAGAAAAAAATAAAAAGGAATGAAGCAGAGCGGTGCTTTCGGCCATGCTGTAACTCTCTCGGTCATCAGTGCAGTCATTCAGAAAAGCTGTGACACACACACACACACACGCACACGCACACTGGGAGCAGGATTAATGAAAGCCCGCAGAGCTGCTGGGCAAAACACAGTTGTCGTAGGGAAAAATGAACTGTCGTGTCTTTTCAATAACAAACTGACCAGCGGCAAACGGATAACGCAGAAAAAAAACAGAGTGAGAGACGAACCGAGCGAACGTGGCATAGTTACTGATCATCGCTGAGCGTGGTGTTTGGGCAGAACCGTCAAAACCCACTGACAACCCGGTGTCACTAAGAAAATTTAACGATGATAGAATGAAAGGAGAACTGACAGCATGACGCCTTTATTATTGCCACCCATACATTACAGCACAGTGGAATTCTTTTCTTCGCATATCCCAGCTGAGGAAGTTGGGGTCAGAGCACAGGGGCAGCTATGATACAGCCCCCCTGGAGCAGAGAGGGTTAAGGGCCTTGCTCAATTGCCCAACAGTGGAGTTTAGTGGTGCTGGGGCTTGAACCCCGATCCTACGAGCCTTAACCACTTGAGCCACCACTGCCCTATGCACATAGATTAAATATGAACGTTTATAAGTGTCACCTGAGATTTATAATTTTGCGGCCATCATTTATTTTCTTTCCTGAATAACAAAGTGCTGGATGCTGCAGAGTCACATGAATATATTACACATTAGACAGGCATAGAGGTGCCAAAACTTTTACTCTATTCAAGAAATCAATAAATGTGCTAACTGAAAAAGCCGCTAAGCTTACACACACACACAGACACACACACACACACAAGATGCATACACACCCAAAGAGTCTACAGCAAGAAGCTAGCTAGCTAAAGATTTAGGTATATATTGTACATAGTTAGCTCTCTCTCTCTCTCTCTCTCTCTCTCTATATATATATATATATATATATATATATATATATACAGTATATATATATATATATATATATATAGATATGCTATATATATATATATATAAATATATAGATACATATATATATATATATATATAGAAACATATATATATATATATATATATATATATATATAGGGAGAGAGAGAGAGAGAGAGCTAACTATGTATTTGTTCAGATGCTGTTAAGTTAAACCTTTGTTTCTTGACCATATGAAATTGCACATCTCTGCTGTCCAGATCAGACACAGCGATCCTGTACAATGACCGCTCGGTGCTGGAGAGTCACCACGTCAGCGCAGCGTATCGTCTCATACAGGACGACGACGAGATGAACATCCTCTACAACCTGTCCAAAGATGACTGGAGGTACAGCACCTGAGAGAGAGAGAGAGAGAGAGAGAGAGAGAGAGAGAGAGAGAGAGAAATAGAGAGAGAAGACGGACAGAGAGACAGAGAGAGAAAGACAGACAGAGAGAAAGACAGACACAGACAGTCAGACAGAAAGACAGAAACCGATAGAGTGAGAGAAAGAGACAGAAAGACACACAGAGGGACAGAGAGAGACAGACAGTCAGAGAGAGGGAAAGACAGACAGGGTTAGAGAGTGAAACAGAAAGCAGAGAGTGAGTGTGCGCACGAGAGAGAGAGAGAGAGAGAGAGAGAGAGAGACAGTCAGAGAGATAGATAGACTGTCAGAGAGATGGAGAGAGAGACAGTCAGAGAGATAGATAGACTGTCAGAGAGATGGAGAGAGAGACAGTCAGAGAGATAGATAGACTGTCAGAGAGATGGAGAGATGGAGAGAGAGACAGTCAGAGAGATAGATAGACTGTCAGAGAGATGGAGAGAGAGACAGTCAGAGAGATAGATAGACTGTCAGAGAGATGGAGAGAGAGACAGTCAGAGAGATAGAGAAAGGGAGGTTACAGTAATGTGTGTGTGTGTGCATGTGTGTGTGCGTGTGTGTGTGTGTGTGCGTGTGTGTGTGTGTGTGTGCGTGTGTGTGCGCGTGTGTGTGTGTTCTCAGGGAGTTCAGGGCTCTGGTGGTGGAGATGGTGTTGGCGACAGACATGTCATGTCATTTCCAACAAGTCAAAGCCATGAAGAACTTCCTCCAGCAACCAGAGGGGTGAGAAGAGCTACTATTATTCTACTCTACTATACTCTATTCTACTCTATTATACTCTACTCTATTATACCCTACTATTATTCTACTCTGCTATACTCTAGTCTACTATAGTCTACTCTACCCTTCTCTACTATAGTCTACTCTACTATACTCTACTATAGTCTACTCTACTATACTCTACTATAGGCTACTCTACTATACTCTACTATAGGCTACTCTACTATACTCTACTATAGGCTACTCTACCATACTCTACTATAGTCTACTCTACTATAGTCTACTCTACTATACTCTACTATACTCTACTATAGTCTACTCTACTATACTCTACTATAGGCTACTCTACTATAGTCTACTCTACTATACTCTACTATACTCTACTATAGTCTACTCTACTATACTCTACTATAGTCTACTCTACTATACTCTACTATAGTCTACTCTACTATAGTCTACTCTACTATACTCTACTATACTCTACTATAGTCTACTCTACTATACTCTACTATAGTCTACTCTACTATACTCTACTATAGTCTACTCTACTATAGTCTACTCTACTATACTCTACTATACTCTACTATAGTCTACTCTACTATACTCTACTATAGTCTACTCTACTATACTCTACTATACTCTACTATAGTCTACTCTACTATACTCTACTATAGGCTACTCTACCACACTCTACTATAGTCTACTCTACTATAGTCTACTCTACTATACTCTACTATAGTCTACTATAGTCTACTCTACTATAGTCTACTCTACTATACTCTACTATACTCTACTATAGTCTACTCTACTATACTCTACTATAGTCTACTCTACTATACTCTACTATAGGCTACTCTACCATACTCTACTATAGTCTACTCTACTATAGTCTACTCTACTATAGTCTACTCTACTATACTCTACCATACTCTACTATAGTCTACTCTACTCTACTATACTCTACCCTACTCTACTATAGGCTACTCTACCATACTCTACTATAGTCTACTCTACTATACTCTACTATACTCTACCATACTCTACTATAGTCTACTCTACTATACTCTACTATAGGCTACTCTACCATACTCTACTATAGTCTACTCTACTATACTCTACTATAGGCTACTCTACCATACTCTACTATAGTCTACTCTACTATAGTCTACTCTACTATACTCTACCATACTCTACTATAGTCTACTCTACTCTACTATACTCTACCCTACTCTACTATAGGCTACTCTACCCTACTCTACTATAGTCTACTCTACTATACTCTACTATACTCTACCATACTCTACTATAGTCTACTCTACTATACTCTACCCTACTCTACTATAGGCTACTTTACCATACTCTACTCTACCATACTCTACTATAGTCTACTCTACTATACTCTACCCTACTCTACTATAGGCTACTCTACCATACTGTGCTATAGTCTACTCTACTATACTCTACTATACTCTACTATAGTCTACTCTACCATACTGTACTATAGTCTACTCTACAATATTCTACTATAGTCTACTCTACTATACTCTACTATACTCTACCCTACTCTACTATAGGCTACTCTACCATACTCTACTATAGTCTACTCTACTATACTCTACCATACTCTACTATAGTCTACTCTACTATACTCTACTATACTCTACCATACTATAGTCTACTCTACCATACTCTACTCTACCATATTCTACTATAGTCTACTCTACTATACTCTACCCTACTCTACTATAGGCTACTCTAACATACTCTACTATAGTCTACTCTACTCTACCCTACTCTACTATAGGCTACTCTACCATACTCTACTATAGTCTACTCTACTATACTCTACTATACTCTACCCTACTCTACTATAGGCTACTCTACCATACTCTACTATAGTCTACTATACTCTACCCTACTCTACTATAGGCTACTCTACCATACTCTAGTATAGTCTACTCTACTATACTCTACTATACTCTACCATACTATAGTCTACTCTACCATACTCTACCATATTCTACTATAGTCTACTCTACTATACTCTACCCTACTCTACTATAGGCTACTCTACCATACTCTACTATAGTCTACTCTACTATACTCTACTATACTCTACCCTACTCTACTATAGGCTACTCTACCATACTCTACTATAGTCTACTCTACTATACTCTACCATACTCTACTATAGTCTACTCTACTATACTCTACTCTACTATACTCTACCCTACTCTACTATAGGCTACTTTACCATACTCTACTCTACCATACTCTACTATAGTCTACTCTACTCTACTCTACTATACTCTACCATACTCTACTATAGTCTACTCTACTCTACTATACTCTACCCTACTCTACTATAGTCTACTCTACTCTACCATACTCTACTATAGTCTACCCTACTCTACTATAGTCTACTCTACTCTACCATAGTCTACTATAGTCTACTCTACTCTACCACACTGTACTATAGTCTACCCTACTCTACTATAGTCTACTCTACTCTACCCTACTATACTTTACTCTACTCTACTATACTCTACCATACTCTACTATAGTCTACCCTACTCTACTATAGTCTACTCTACTCTACCCATACTATACTTTACTCTACTCTACCCTACTATACTTTACTCTACTCTACTATACTCTACCATACTCTACTATAGTCTACCCTACTCTACTATAGTCTACTCTACCATACTGTACTATACTATAGTCTACTCTACTATAGTCTACTCTACTATAGTCTACTCTACTATACTCTATCCTACTCTACTATAGTCTACTCTACTATACTCTATCCTACTCTATTATAGTCTACTCTACCCTACTATACTTTACTCTACTCTACTATAGTCTACTCTACTATAGTCTACCCTACTCTACTATAGTCTACTCTACTATACTCTACCCTACTATACTATAGTCTACCATACTCTACTATAGTCTACCCTACTCTACTATAGTCTACTCTACTCTACTCTACCCTACTATACTATAGTCTACCATACTCTACTATAGTCTACCCTACTCTACTATAGTCTACTCTACTGTACTATACTCTACCCTACTCTACTATAGTCTACTCTACCCTACTCTACTATACTCTACTCTACCCTACTCTACTATACTCTACTATACTCTACTATACTCTACTCTACCCTACTCTACTCTACCCTACTCTACTATACTCTACTATAGTCTACTCTACTATACTATAGTCTACTCTACCCTACTCTACTATACTCTACTATACTCTACTCTACTCTACTATTGTCTACTCTACCCTACTCTACTATACTCTACGATAGTCTACTCTACTATAGTCTACTCTACCCTATTATACTCTATTATACTCTACTCTACTCTACTATAGTCTACTCTACTATATTATAGTCTACTCCACTCTACCCTACTCTACTATACTCTACTATAGTCTACTCTACTATAGTCTACTCTACTATACTCTACTCTACTATAGTCTACCATACTCTACTATAGTCTACCTTACTGTACTATACTCTACCTACTCTACTATAGTCTACCATACTCTATTATAGTCTACTCTACTATAGTCTACTCTACCCTACTATAGTCTACTCTACTCTACTATACTCTATTATACTTTATTATACTCTACTCTACTATAGTTTACTCTACCCTACTCTACTATACTCTACTATGGTCTACTCTACTCTACTACAGTCTACTCTACCCTACTCTACTATACTATAGTCTACTCTAGTCTACTCTACTATAGTCTACTCTACTCTACCCTACTATACTCTACTATAGTCTACTCTACTATACTATAGTCTACTCTACTCTACCCTACTATAGTCTACTCTACTATACTCTATTATACTTTATTATACTCTACTCTATTATAGTCTACTCTACTCTACTATAGTCTACTCTACCCTACTACACTCCACTATAGTCTACTCTACTATACTCTACCCTACTCTACTATACTATAGTCTACTCTACTCTACCATACTCTACTATAGTCTACTCTACTATACTCTACTCTACCCTACTCTACTATAGTCTACTCTACTATACTATAGTCTACTCTACCCTACTCTACTATACTCTACTATACTATAGTCTACTCTACTATACTATAGTCTACTCTACCCTACTCTACTATACTCTACTATACTATAGTCTACTCTACCCTACTCTACTATACTCTACCCTACTCTACTATACTCTACTATACTCTACTATACTCTACTCTACCCTACTCTACTATACTCTACTATAGTCTACTCTACTATACTATAGTCTACTCTACCCTACTCTACTCTACTATAGTCTACTCTACTATACTATAGTCTACTCTACCCTACTCTACTATACTCTACTCTACCCTACTCTACTATACTCTACTATAGTCTACTCTACTATACTATAGTCTACTCTACCCTACTCTACTATACTCTACTATAGTCTACTCTACTCTACTATTGTCTACTCTACCCTACTCTACTATACTCTACGATAGTCTACTCTACTATACTATAGTCTACTCTACCCTATTATACTCTATTATACTCTACTCTACTCTACTATAGTCTACTCTACTATATTATAGTCTACTCCACTCTACCCTACTCTACTATACTCTACTATAGTCTACTCTACTATAGTCTACTCTACCCTACTCTACCATACTCTACTATAGTCTACTCTACTATACTCTACTCTACCCTACTATAGTCTACTCTACTATAGTCTACTCTACTATACTATAGTCTACTCTACCCTACTCTACCATACTCTACTATACTCTACTCTACCCTACTCTACTATAGTCTACTCTACTCTACTATAGTCTACTCTACTATACTATAGTCTACTCTACTCTACTATAGTCTACTCTACTCTACTATAGTCTACTCTACTATACTATAGTCTACTCTACTCTACTATAGTCTACTCTACTATACTATAGTCTACTCTACTCTACTATAGTCTACTCTACTATAGTCTACTCTACTATACTATAGTCTACTCTACTCTACTATAGTCTACTCTACTATACTATAGTCTACTCTACTATACTATAGTCTACTCTACCCTACTCTACTATAGTCTACTCTACTCTACTATAGTCTACTATACTATACTATAGTCTACTCTACCCTACTCTACTCTACTCTACCCTTCTATAGTCTACTCTACTATACTATAGTCTACTCTACCCTACTCTACCATACTCTACTATAGTCTACTCTACTATACTCTACCCTACTCTACTATAGTCTACTATACTATACTATAGTCTACTCTACCCTACTCTACTCTACTATACTATAGTCTACTCTACCCTACTCTACTATACTCTACTATAGTCTACTCTACTATACTATAGTCTACTCTACTATACTCTACTCTACTATACTCTACTATAGTCTACTCTACTATACTATAGTCTACTCTACCCTACTCTACTCTACTATAGTCTACTCTACCCTACTCTACTATACTCTACTATAGTCTACTCTACTCTAATATAGTCTACTATACCCTACTCTACTATACTCTACGATAGTCTACTCTACTATACTATAGTCTACTCTACCCTATTATACTCTACTATAGTCTACTCTACTATACTATAGTCTACTCCACTCTACCCTACTCTACTATACTCTACTATAGTCTACTCTACTATAGTCTACTCTACCCTACTCTACCATACTCTACTATAGTCTACTCTACTATACTCTACTCTACCCTACTATAGTCTACTCTACTATAGTCTACTCTACTATACTATAGTCTACTCTACCCTACTCTACCATACTCTACTCTACTCTACTATAGTCTACTCTACTATACTATAGTCTACTCTACTCTACTATAGTCTACTCTACTATAGTCTACTCTACTATACTATAGTCTACTCTACTCTACTATAGTCTACTCTACTATACTATAGTCTACTCTACTCTACTATAGTCTACTCTACTATACTATAGTCTACTCTACCCTACTCTACTATAGTCTACTCTACTCTACTATAGTCTACTATACTATACTATAGTCTACTCTACCCTACTATAGTCTACTCTACTATAGTCTACTCTACTATACTATAGTCTACTCTACCCTACTCTACTATAGTCTACTCTACTCTACTATAGTCTACTATACTATACTATAGTCTACTCTACCCTACTCTACTCTACTCTACCCTTCTATAGTCTACTCTACTATAGTCTACTCTACTATACTATAGTCTACTCTACCCTACTCTACCATACTCTACTATAGTCTACTCTACTATACTCTACCCTACTCTACTATAGTCTACTCTACTATACTATAGTCTACCCTACTCTACTATAGTCTACTCTACTCTACTATAGTCTACTCTACCCTACTCTACTATAGTCTACTCTACTCTACTATAGTCTACTATACTATACTATAGTCTACTCTACCCTACTCTACTCTACTCTACCCTTCTATAGTCTACTCTACTATAGTCTACTCTACTATACTATAGTCTACTCTACCCTACTCTACCATACTCTACTATAGTCTACTCTACTATACTATAATCTACTCTACCATACTCTACTATAGTCTACTCTACTATACTATACTCTACCCTACTCTACTATAGTCTACTCTACTCTACTATAGTCTACTCTACTATAGTCTACTCTACTCTAGTCTACTCTACTCTACTATAGTCTACTCTACTATACTATAGTCTACTCTACCCTACTCTACTATAGTCTACTCTACCCTACTCTACTATAGTCTACTCTACTATACTCTACTATAGTCTACTCTACTCTACTATAGTCTACTCTACTATACTATAGTCTACTCTACCCTACTCTACTATAGTCTACTCTACCCTACTCTACTATACTCTACTATAGTCTACTCTACTATACTCTACTATAGTCTACTCTACCATACTCTACTATAGTCTACTCTACCCTACTCTACTATAGTCTACTCTACTCTACTATAGTCTACTATACTATACTATAGTCTACTCTACTCTACCCTACTCTACTATAGTCTACTCTACTATACTCTACTATAGTCTACTCTACCATACTCTACTATAGTCTACTCTACCCTACTCTACTATAGTCTACTCTACTCTACTATAGTCTACTATACTCTACTATAGTCTACTCTACTCTACCCTACTCTACTATAGTCTACTCTACTCTACCCTACTCTACTATAGTCTACTCTACCCTACTCTACTATACTCTACTATAGTCTACTCTACTATACTCTACTCTCTTATGCTTTATTATACTCTACTCTACTTTATTATACTCTACTCTACTTTATTATACTCTACTCTACTACTCTATTATACTTTACTCTACTATACTCTACTCTATTATACTTTATACTTACTCTACTCTTAATTTTTTTCTTTTCTTTCTTTTTGTATTCTCTTCTTTTCATTCTTTTTCGATTCCCATCTTAACACTTTCCATCACTTTTTTTGCTTTTTAAATTTAGTCTTTCCTTTTTCTCTCCTCTTTCTTTGCTTTTCTCTTATTTTATTTTCACCCCCCTCTTTCTTTTCCTTCTCTTCATTTCTTTTCTAATCTCTTTACTTTTCACTTCCTTTTCACTTCCTTATAAAGTTAACTCTTTTTATCCTTTTCACTTTTTCTCTCATCTTTTCTCTTCATTTAACTTTTTTTTATTTTTTCCCCTCTCTCCTGTCATGCTCATTTACCTTTTTCTTCTCCATTTTCTCTGTGTTTTTGTCTTTTGTTTTGATCTTTCAGATCTTTTTGAAGCACTTCTGTTTTTCTTTCTTGTTTTCTCTTTTGTTTTTTTTTTCCTCTGCTGTCTTCTCTGCCCTTTACTCTAGACGATCTAGAATGAGATTTCTATTGATTACCCTGCATCTATTTCTCTTCATTACCCCCAAACACACACAAACACACACACACACACACACAATACTAAATAAGTAATACAGTTAGAGAAAAATGAAAGCGTATGAAATGGAGACAGACATGAAATTATAAAAGCCAGGGGCCATAACATTTAGACACATAACAAATAGTGTAAGTGTTTTCTAAAATGAACGTGGTGCGGGTTTTTCAACTAAGAGAAGGTTATTTGAGTGGAGATATGAGTGCACTAATGTGTGTGTGTGTGTGTGTTGCATTTACAGAATTGACAAACCTAAAGCACTTTCTCTGGTCTTACACACTGCTGATATCAGCCATCCAGCCAAAAACTGGGACCTTCATCACCGCTGGACCAGCTCCCTGCTGGAGGAGTTCTTCAGACAGGTGTGTGTGTGTGTGTGTGTACAAAAACAGTGTATACAAAGAAAAAAATAACATTACTTTATGACCACCTGCCTAATATTGTGTTGGTCCCCCTTTTGCTGCTAAAACAGCCCTGACCCGTCCTGCACTGTGTATTCTGACCCCTTTCTATCAGAACCAGCATTAACTTCTTCAGCAATCTGAGTAACAGTAGCTCGTCTGTTGGATCGGAGCATACAGGCCAGCTTTCGCTCCCTACATGCATCAATGAGCCATGGTTGTCCATGACCCTGTCATCGGTTCACCGTTGTTCCTTCATTAGACCACTTTTGACAGATACTGACCACTGCAGACCGGGAACACCCCACAAGAGCTGCAGTTTTGGAGATGTTCTGATCCAGTGGTCTAGACATCACAATTTTGCCCTTCATCAGACTCACTCAAATCCTTACACTTGTCAATTTTTCCTGCTTCTAACACATCAACTTTGAGGACAAAATGTTCACTTACTGCCTAATGGGCACCTTATAGGGCTTAGAGGACCTGCTGCAAACATCTTGGTGCCAGATACCACAGCACACCTTCAGGGATCTAGTGGAGTCCATGCCTCATCTAGTCAAGGCTGTTTTGGCAGCAAAAGGGGAACCAACACAATAATGTCATAATGGTCATAATGTTATGCCTTGACTTGAGGTGAAAACAAAATGTCTTCATATCCACTTAGGTACCAAAATTCTAGGTTTTTGCTTTATGTGTGCTCTGAAACAGTCCCTAGTGTATAGATGTTATAGGAAACAGTAATTATGAATGTACAAAAGAGGATGGTCTAAGTGGCTTGTTTTAAAAGCACTGTTTTTTGTTCTGTGCTTTGCTAACTTTGATTAGCATTTGCATGCAATTAGCCTAATCGTTTAGAGGAGGCTTTTTCTCTTTTATTCCAAGTGCCAAGTTAGGAGGACTGATTAAATAAATAAATTTAAAAAAAAGCTCACAGTGATTTCAGTAACTAAAAGCAGGGGCACAAAAGCTGTAGGAAGAACTGCAATAATAAAGTAAACACAAGCGCTAAGACTAGGCAAGGGCTAGTCAAGCTAGAAATACATATAGATTATAAAAACTTCTCCGAATTGGAATTAATTAGCTTGTGAATGCCGGTGTTATGCAAGCGGATTTGAGGTAAATCTTCTGGACGGCTGTGCGCTCTGCTATCTATGCGAACAGGCAGCAGTCTTAGCGCGAGTCCTTAGCATTTGTGTTTAAAATTGAAATGCAAATCATTTTAAAGATAGAACTGAATTGAGAAGTGTTCGAGAATTGAGGGCTGTATTTTAGCGGAACGTTCTAGATCAAATCTAGTCCTCAGCACCGTAATTATTCATTTTTGAGCACGTATTTATGTTTTACACAGTCTGGGAATCTTTTATCGAGGAATAGCTCTACATGGGCTCGTCTATAGGGTCTATAGTAAAGCAGATGTTTACAGTCATGTAAGAATTCGTGAGAGTTTCAGAAGGATTTAGCTTTCCTTCATTTGCTATGAAACTGTATAATAAAACCCTGCAAGAAAGATGTTTGCAAACTGAGACACACCAGTAGCATTTGTGGTTTTCTCTCAGAAACAAGTGTTATTCGAAGCTGTAGCATTAGCTAAAGAAGGAGGAGGAGGAGGAGGAGGAAGAGATGGCATGTCACTTAGACCAGAGACCAAGTGGAAATGCTCAGAGACCAGCTTTGTTAAAATTGCACAGACAGGATGTGATGATACCTGAAAAAAAAAAAAAAGGCAGCGTACAGATTTGGAACTGAGTTTTTCTCACACAGGGAAGTGCTGCTACGTTTCCACTTATCTTCAGCGAATGCTTTGACATGGATGGCGTTATTAACAGATAGAGGTTTGCGATTTTGTGCATATAAATATATGTATTGGAAATATAACTGGTCAGAATTGCTTCAGGAATTGGTGGAAGTGGCCCCGCCCCCATATTTACAATAGAGTTATTGTAGAGTTATGAACAAAAACAGGTAAAGGAGTGCTTAACCTTAACAAAATATCGATGATGGATCTGTTGGGGATGTGCTAATAACAAGAGAAAAGACACCAATTCCTTTCTACCTCAGAGACAGGACGAGGGAACGATGAGACAAATGCTGTAAGTACTCTTCTCTGTTATTTAATTAGTTGAAATAATATTTCCTCCTTTAGGTAAAGCAGCACCGGAAATTTGTCAGCAAACTTCCAGTAGCAGGTTTCAGTTAGCTAGCAAATGTAGCTAGAAATAGCCTCATTGCTCCAGACTAAAGATGTTGTGTGTCAAACTGAATGCCTCACTTTTGTAGTGTTCACAAGTCAGAAATCTTTAACCTCTGAGCTCATTAGTTGTCATGCTGTATGAAATCCATATACATTTAGCAGCTGATGCTAACTGTAATGTAATTTGCAGTGTAATTTTACTCATACAGATGCTTGCCATATCTGAGGTAAATGTTGACATTTATGTCCACTGTGTTTTGTTTCCACAGTCATTATGCCTTTATTTTGTCCAATTTTAAAACACTGACTGGTTGTAGGACATTCAGCTAAACCTTTAGCTTCAGGCTTTAGCTAATTTAGTTCTGAGTTGCCTAGCAACAGTGTTCTACGAGTTTAGCAACCTGAACAGTGAGCATATTGTGTGTTTTCATTCTCACGTCGGAAAAAGAAAAATACAATTAACAAGTTCCATTTAGCAAACAGCTGCTGATTTACCTCAGGAAGCCAGATGCTAGCACTCTCACGACGTTACATTAGCATTCGTTTGGCATGTGCAGGACGTACAATGCGGAAAATCCAGTTTCTGACTAAACACAATGTGTAACTGTGCTTTTTTAAGAGTGTTTTGAAAATGAAAAAGGAAATAAAAACCGAGACTCTTCTCAGCGAAGCGAACGGAAAGTGCGAGTGAAACTCGACGTGTTTCTCCGGCCGTATTTAAGTCTACCTGCATGAGGGGAAAAAAAGAGCTGACAGACAGGAATAGTGTGTGTGTGTGTTTGTGTGTGTGTGTGTGTGTGTGTGCGTAGAGAAGGTTGTGAGACAGATAAGGTGTAGAAACATAAGCAGATCTGGTTATGCACGTGTGTGTGTATGTGAGTGTGAGTGTGTGTGTGTGTGTGTGTGTGTGTGACTGAGAGACCATTTGTGTGTGTCAGCTGCACCACAGCTCTGGTATGTGTGGTGCAGTGAGAGAGAAACGCTGGGCAGGAGGTTAACCATCAGCGACAGCTCACACAGGTCTAAAGAAAGCGAGTTGATACTTCACTGCAGCTTTGTACACACACCCACTTATGCAGACAGGAAGGGGTTTTACATGATGCATCATTGCACAGCTGTATAAGCTGTTAAAATCCATTCATACAGCAGGCCAGATGAACACTGCAGCACAACCTGATCAATCTCAAGCTGCAGCTAACCTCAAGGTTCAGTGGTTGGGAATGATCTGACCTGTCGTTCACAGAGACTTTAGTTAAAGGGTTTATTCACACGCTGCAGGATGTGCTGTTATAGGAAATTAATTCATGACAGGGAGGTGTTTTGGGACCAAAGTGGATTGTTTTTCCTTCTCATATGCCACAGTGATTTATTTTTCGTTTGTCAGTCAAAAATCTAAGGTAAATTAAATAAATAATTTCTTGCACACTGTTTACATAGGCCACACCTTCGCTATGAGCTTGACACACACATAGGCCACACCTCCTTCATTATACTGACAAGCACATAGGCCACACCTTCATTATACTGACAAGCACATAGGCCACATCTCCTCCAATATACTCACAGGCACATAGACCACACCTTTACTAGGAGCTTGACACACACATAGGCCATACCTCCTTCAAAATACTGATAGGCACATAAGCCACACCTCCTTCACAATGCTTACAGAAACATAGGCCACACTTCCTCCATTATACTGACAGGCAGAGAGGCCACACTTCCTCCATTATACTGACAGACACATAGGCCACACTTCCTCCATTATACTGACAGACACATAGGCCACACTTCCTCCATTATACTGACAGACACATAGGCCACACTTCCTCCATTATACTGACAGGCACATAGGCCACACTTCCTCCATTATACTGACAGACACATAGGCCACACTTCCTCCATTATACTGACAGACACATAGGCCACACTTCCTCTGTTATACTGGCAGGTACCTAGGCCAAACCTTCCCTATTGTAATGGCAGGCCCATAACCCATACCTCCTCTATTATACTGACACACGCATAAGCCACACCTCCCCTGTTATACAGACAGGCACACAGGCCAAACCTTCTCTATTGTACTGGCAGGCACACAGGCCACGCCTCCTCCATTATACTGACAAGCACATAGGCCACACTTCCTCTATTATACTGACAAGCACATAGGCCACACTTCCTCTATTATACTGACAAGCACATAGGCCACACTTCCTCTATTATACTGACAAGCCCATAGGCCACACTTCCTCTATTATACTGACAAGCACATAGGCCACACTTCCTCTATTATACTGACAAGCACATAGGCCACACTTCCTCTATTATACTGACAGACACATAGGCCACACTTCCTCCATTATACTGACAGACACAGGCCACACTTCCTCCATTATACTGACAGACACATAGGCCACACTTCCTCCATTATACTGACAGACACATAGGCCACACTTCCTCCATTATACTGACAGACACATAGGCCACACTTCCTCCATTATACTGACAGACACATAGGCCACACTTCCTCCATTATACTGACAGGCACATAGGCCACACCTCCTCCAATATACTCACAGGCACATAGACCACACCTTTACTAGGAGCTTGACACACACATAGGCCATACCTCCTTCAAAATACTGATAGGCACATAAGCCACACCTCCTTCACAATGCTTACAGAAACATAGGCCACACTTCCTCCATTATACTGACAGGCAGAGAGGCCACACTTCCTCCATTATACTGACAGACACATAGGCCACACTTCCTCCATTATACTGACAGACACATAGGCCACACTTCCTCCATTATACTGACAGACACATAGGCCACACTTCCTCCATTATACTGACAGGCAGAGAGGCCACACTTCCTCCATTATACTGACAGACACATAGGCCACACTTCCTCCATTATACTGACAGACACATAGGCCACACTTCCACCATTATACTGACAGACACATAGGCCAAACCTTCCCTATTGTAATGGCAGGCCCATAACCCATACCTCCTCTATTATACTGACACACGCATAAGCCACACTTCCTCCATTATACTGACAGACACAGGCCAAACCTTCTCTATTGTACTGGCAGGCACACAGGCCACGCCTCCTCCATTATACTGACAAGCACATAGGCCACACTTCCTCTATTATACTGACAAGCACATAGGCCACACTTCCTCTATTATACTGACAAGCACATAGGCCACACTTCCTCTATTATACTGACAAGCCCATAGGCCACACTTCCTCTATTATACTGATAGGCACATAGGCCACACTTCCTCTATTATACTGACAAGCACATAGGCCACACTTCCTCTATTATACTGACAAGCCCATAGGCCACACTTCCTCTATTATACTGATAGGCACATAGGCCACACTTCCTCTATTATACTGATAGGCACATAGGCCACACTTCCTCTATTATACTGATAGGCACATAGGTCACACCTCCATTTTACTGACAAGCACATAGGTTACACCTACTCCATTATACTGACAGGCACATAGGCCACACCTCCTCCATTATACTGACAGGCACATAGGCCACACCTCCTTCACAGTTGTGTCAATAAATATCAAGACTCTTCAGAATCTTTCCCCTCCTATTTAACATTTACACTCACAACTAAAAAGTGTTATCATTTACTACACAACAAATTTATTGTGATTACATTGCAACTGCATTTTTATTGGCTAAATTCCTGTTTTCTATTTATGTTTAGGGTGATAAAGAGGCAGAACTGGGGTTGCCCTTCTCCCCACTGTGTGATCGCAAGTCTACCATGGTGGCTCAATCTCAAATTGGTGAGCACTGTGAACACATAATCTGGTTAAGGGTCAGTTGACTGTATAAATGTCATCCTGTCAGAGTCTCGAAGGGACGCTCTGTGGTTGTGGCATTAACACCGCAAACCCTCTGCAACACTGAGCAGGTTGACTTTTTCTGTGTTTGCAGGATTCATCGACTTCATTGTCGTCCCCACGTTCACTGTCCTCACAGACATGACGGAGAAGATTGTCACACCGCTCATCGATGAGGCAACACACTCCAGCCTGGGCGGCTTTCGCAGGTCGAGGTCAGGACCTGTAGTCTCTGATTCTGCTGTATACTTTGACAGTTCCTTTGTTTCAGCAGTTAATTCAATTAAGTCATCCATCAGCATGGCAGCTTTTGATGCACTGTCATTCATTTCTTGCTAAGCTCAGTACATTTGCGTGCAGATTTTTCCCTTTTTGAGCTGATACAATCCAGATATACGAACCAAAGGGCTAATTATAGATAAGTGATATATGATCACATTCCTGATTCTTTAATTGTCCATCAGAATTTGAAGTGTTTGTCATGTTTTTTTTGTGAAAGGCCTAATGGTGGATATTGGTCAATTTTTCTCACTGCGCTTATCGTGACTGGATGCTCTGATGACATTCTTCAAGCCACTGCATTCTATCAGCTCATTAATTTTACATCCTCTAACCTCTCGCCATATCTCTCTAGTCTCAGCAGCATTTCCACAGCAGAAACCAAGCAGGTGAACAGCCCGGCCTCGGAGAGCAGCACTTCCCACAACTGCTCCCTGCTAGCCGTTGACCTGAAGAACTTCAAGGCCATCTGGAACGAGCAAGTTCTTCAGAATCGTGAACGGTGGAAGGCTCGTGCTGCCAAGGGTGAGCCAGAATCAGTGGTGAGATTAGAGGTTCAACCACCCTGGTTTCACATTATCGAGTGGTTGTGTGTAAAAGATTAACTCTCGGAAAAACAAAGCCACAAATGGTCTTACCAAAATTGATGGAAGTATTAGAAATGAGTGTGTGATGGCTGGGGAAAACCCTTTAGTATGATGTGTAATTCTGAAAGGTACAGAATTTCCAGAACTGAAGAAGGTTTCTTTTGGAGTAAAGTTCTAGGATGTCAGATTCCAGTCATTCTTACAAATACGCAAAGCATCATGTAATTCATTGAGTCGGTTGAGGATGGATGTTCAGATCGTCTTATCCAGAGCGACGTACAAGAGTGCTTTTAAGTCTCTTTCAATGAATACATTAACACTGGTTCAATAGATCACAGACTTAGGATACTATCAGCAGCAATACATAAAACATACAGGGGAAGAGGAAGAGGTAGGTCTTCATCTGCCATTTGAAGACAGTCAGTGAGTCGGCTGTGTGGACATGTAGGGGAAGTTTATCCCACCACCTCGTGCCAGAACAGAGAAGACATGGGAGATGGGAGGAAAAGGACAGTTGATTGTCCACGGTTACCCCAAGGTTGCGAGCAGTGGCTGAAGAGGAGATCATCGAGTTGTTCAGAGATAATGCAAGATCTCTAAGAATTAGAAATGTGTGCGTAAATTAATACTCTCTAAATGGCAGGCAATAAATTTGTTTACATTTACATTTTATAGCTCTGATACCAACAGGAGCTATAAACACACTCATACATTCAGTTGTTTATGTTCTCATTGTATTTTGAACATTTTCTGCATGGCTGCTAACATCGAATATATGAGTTTCTTCACGTCTCTTTAAGATCTGAACTAATGGCAGCCATTACAGAACAATTAACACATGCAGTAGTCTCATTTACACATTTGTTTCCTCTCTCTACATAGCGTGTGACATATTTCACACAATTATTCTTTGTAACTCGCACACAAAAACGCCCACTTGCTGTGAATTTACCCAGTTGCACATGCTAATTAGTTCTCAAGGGCCTCAAATGTCGCAAAAGTCTTGTATTTACCTTAAACTCCAACTGGGTAGTCAGAGAAATTTGATCATAATGAGGAGACGATTATAATATATGGCTCTCTTATGTATCTGTTGTGCGGTTTTAGTGATATAAAGCAATTCTGTAATTCTGAATAATGTCGGATTAGGTGGAACAGTAGTAAGTGCTAATAATTTAGCTATGGTTTATTAAGCTGCTTCAAAATCATTTTTATGAATCTAATCTCCATTTTCTTAAACAGAAACAGAGGAGAAGGCTAAACGTGAGGCTGAGGAGAGGGCTCAGCAGGAGGCAGGCCACGAGGGACAAACAGAGGCAGGGACGGACCAGTCAGTACCAAAGAGCGAGGGATCAGGACAGGAGCCAGAGCCCGAGGGGACGACGTGCGGTCCGAGCGAGACTGAAAATGCAAAAAGCATGGAGGGCAACAAGCAACTACATAATGGTACGTGAGTGAGTAATTCCTGGAAAAGTCATTCAAGGATCCAAATTCAAATATTTACGTCTACACCTGGCTTTATGCATCGCACCCGGTGCTGGAAAGTGCGCTAATTGCTAATTCCCAATCAAAACAAAGCTGATAATCTAGGTGCCAAATTCTTATTCAGCGGTAGCAATATCTGAGACAGTGAAGACACATGAGCACTAATTTATCAGGTAGCTTCAGTTTTAAATTATGCTAGTATGATAATAAACTGCAAATTATCAACATTTGATATTCTGAAGTGGCTGTGTGTTGTGTTAAACACTCTGTATCTAACATGCTGCTGTTGTTGATGCTCCGGATCATTGCTAGCTTGAATTAACCAAGCAAGCTAAACCCTATTTAGCATGACCTTTCTTCTTGGAGGTTGCGTTCATCTCAACATAGCTCACTTATTTGTCCAAAAAATTGTCTAATTCTCCTAATGTCTACTTTACTTATACTCAAGTGATTTATTACTAAAGTAGCAATGTTTTTCAACCGTGTCACCCTGTGTTGGAGGTGTTCCGTCACATATCGTATATGATACGGCGTTAACTGCATGCCATCACACTTTAGTTAGCTTGGCCAATACCCAGAATGTTGCACACTGCTCACAGCTCATTCTATTTAACCCTCACAGTCCTGTGTTCTATCTGTTCAGATAGTTTTGACCAAATGTTGACTGTCACATTCAAAAATGCCTGCTGGACACCACATGTGCTATGATGTAGGGTTTTTCTTGGATTTATTTAAGTTCTGAAGTGTATCTTGAGTGCATTTTTATGTGGATATTATGGGAACAATTGCTCTGAGTTGGCTGAAAGCACCAATACAAAGTTTTGTCTGTGGTCAGGTTCAGTCTGTGGAGATTGGATGTTGAATTTGGACAATGATTGATGTGTTTGACCATTTATCTGTTAAAACAGGTGAGGTGTCGGAGGATGTGACATCACCAGGAAGCAATGAAGTTGAAGATAAAGCACTCGGAGGTAAAACTTCTGCACTCCTCATACTCTGAGTATCTGTTTCTATTTGGAGCTTTTTCACCTGTAGTTGTTTTTTTCCTTCTCAGGAAACATTTCCTAACATTGGCTTGATTTGGCATGTCATGCAACCTGGAAAGTCTAAGACGCTAGAATCAAAATCCCTCGCACTTATCATGTGTGTTATTTTTTTCTGCGCTTTCCTGTGTGATATTAACTTAATAAGAACTACATACAAGTCTGAAATGAATAGAAATTGGCTTTAGAGATCCTTAAGCGAACTATGGAAGCCATTAGTTGTCCAGTCTACTCGTTTCGTATTCTTTATACCACAGTGCTTTTGAATGCTTGAATCTGATTGGTCAGAAGGGGTGTTGATTTATTTCTATAACAGCAGCTCTAATGGGGTAAACGTAGCCATAATTCATATCATATATACACTGATCAGGCATAACATTCTGAGCAGTGAGAGGTGAAGTGAATAACACTGATGATCTCCTTATCATGTGGGGAGCCGGACTGGCCCTTGTGATCCGATCCTACAGACGAGCTACTGTTGCTCAAATTGCTGAAGACATTAATGCTGGTTCTGATAGAAAGCGTGTCAGAATACACAGTGCATGACGGGTCAGGGCTGTTTTAGCAGCAAAAGGGGGACCTACACGATATCAGGCAGGTGGTCATAATGTTATGCATGATCGGTGTATCTTAATGCCCTCTTTGTCATCTGTTATTGTTCCTAAAATATCTTTGATATGGTGAAATTGTCCAGGAGAGCGTTTTATTAAGGAGTGCTTTGTGATCTGAGACAAAACTGTAATGTTACTACTTATATTTTATTAGAATAAGTGCGGTAATAGACACCTGAGGTTTGTCTTATATTCACAGTAACTACTGTTATTTTTTTTTCAATGAATTATTCAACCCCTTCTGACCAATCAGAACTGGTATATTTTTATATTGCATTACTGTGTATGTGTATATCTTTTTACAGAGGCGGAAAAGGACTAGCATGGCCGCTGCATGGAGTGTGACTGCACTGTTTAGACCTCTACTTTTGCCTGCTGTTCCTGTCCTCCTGGCGCTGTGTGTGTGTGTGTGTGTGTGTGTGTGTTTGGAAGCTCCACAGCACCCTCTGCTGGATAAAACCTGTGCTTAGACTTTTTTTTTTAGCTTCTTCTGCTTCCTTCTTCTGGAAAGGCTTTTGATTGATGTGACTTCGTTGACCTTCTACGAGGCAGTTCTGTTGAAAAGGTTGGTGTGTGAGGTGGCCAAGGTGGTCAGCCGCCGGGTAACTTCCTTCCTTCCATCGATACACTCGTCTGTCATAATGCCTGGACTGGCTGGGAAATATGCAACCAGCTGCCGTCACATTCACTGGATTTTGTTTTTTGATGTCTGTTATTTTTTATGTCAAGAAAACATGGAGTGCCTTCGTCTATCCGCCGTCTCTCCGCCGCTTCTCTATTCCTTTCTTTTCTTCTTCCTTCTGTCCTTTTCGCCAGCGTCAGCACATTTGCTCGTCTTTTCTATTAGAAGCAGAAGCTGACTCAGGTCGTTTCTGGTCTCTTAATGCCTTCGCTTGATCTCTTTTCATTATAAACGTTATTTATTTGCCGCTTCCTGACTGCTCAGCAGCCTCAATCACAAAAGGCCATTTTTTCCCAATTTGCCAGCTGCTTCAATTGCACCACATTACGCGAGGAACTCAAGTAGAGAGATTTAATGCATTTATTTATATACATTCGTCAGAGAAACTTACCAAACAGAACATTTTTGCCTAATTAATATTTGTTGCCTTAATAATAAATAATGTTTATACGTTACTTGTATTTTTAAAAATTGCACACCATCTACGACTAGAATGTCAAAGTGACCGGACATGTCCCAATCTCGAAGGCAAATGACACAACGAGACAAATAGTCAGCGACATGGTAGTGGGTGTGGCCTGACACGAACCAGACTTACTGGTATACTACCCTGAGGAAAAGTTTTTATTCCTTTTGTAACTCTTATAATACAATTTGCCAACGCTATCAATTATACAACAGTTCGTCACTACTTATATCCATATAATATTAACAAGTGGAAAACTACTGACTCTTACAAAGCACTGACACTGGAGACTCCTTCCATAAATAATGAATCCTAATCTCTTTAGAAAACAGTTCACCATATCAACATGAATTAATTTACCTTAGCACATCATGACACTCCAAGAAAGTCCCACTAAAATGCTCTCCAGAAAAGGTCCTATCATGAGATTTGATATATCATGATATCGATAGTATTTCCCAGCCTTGTTTTCATTCATTTCAAAAACTCAGTAGCTTTGACTTATTAAAATTAGAATGATTAAATGACCTGAATGTCGGAAAAACCTTAATAAACTTACTAAAAAAATAAAAAATAAAATAAATAGTGGGTCACTCCACAGGACAGCCGGTCACATGACATGACAGTCAGTCACACCACCCAAGAGTGGGTCACTCCACAGGACAGCCGGTCACATGACATGACAGTCAGTCACACCACCCAAGAGTGGGTCACTCCACAGGACAGCCGGTCACATGACATGACAGTCAGTCACACCACCCAAGAGTGGGTCACTCCACAGGACAGCCGGTCACATGGCATGACAGTCAGTCACACCACCCAAGAGTGGGTCACTCCACAGGACAGCCGGTCACATGGCATGACAGTCAGTCACACCACCCAAGAGTGGGTCACTCCACAGGACAGCCGGTCACATGGCATGACAGTCAGTCACACCACCCAAGAGTGGGTCACTCCACAGGACAGCTGGTCACATGACAATACAGTCAAACCACACAAGAGTGGGTCACTCCACAGGACAGCCGGTCACATGACAATACAGTCAAACCACACAAGAGTGGGTCACTCCACGGGACAGCTGGTCACATGACATGACAGTCAAACCACACAAGAGTGGGTCACTCCACAGGACAGCCGGTCATATGACATGACAGTCAGTAGCATCGTAGGTCCGTCAGTCACATGTCAGGACAGGTGGTCTCACAGCAGGACAGTCAGTCTCAAAGGAGGACAGTCAGTTACACCACATGACAGTCGGTCACACAGCAGGACAGCTGTACCAAAGGAGTCAGTCAGTCACAACGCATGACAGTCACTCCGATGACATGATCGTTACACTGCATGAGTCAGTCCCACCACATGCCAGACACATACACCCCATGATATTGAGTGGCACCACAGGAGAACTGCCACACATTAGGACTTATTCCTACAACAGGAAAGCCAAAGTGTCTGCTTGTCCAGTTATTTTCTATTTAACCCCATACATGTTGATTCCCCTTTACGTGGTATCACAGTCAGTAACACTGCAGGACAGTCAGTCGCACCACATGACTCTGGGTTGCACCACAGGACAGCAGGACAGTCAGTGATTCAACAGGAAAGTCAGTTGCTTGACAGGACAGCCAGTCATACTACATGACAGTTACATCAGGCAAGAGTGGGTCGCTTCACAGGACAGTCGGTCATATGACATGATACTCAGTAACACCACACAAGAGTGGGTCTCTCCATAATACAGCGGGTCACACGGTATGATAGTCAGTCACGCCACACAAGAATGGGTTGCTCCACAGTAGGTCACAAGATAGGGTCAACAAGAGTGGGTCTCTCCTCTCTGGGTTGCACCACAGGACAGCAGGACAGTCAGTGGCTTAATAGGAAAGTCAGTTTCTTGACAGGAGAGCCAGTCACACGACATGACAGTAACCTCACACAAGAGTCGGTCTCGCCATAATACAGCCGGTGATATGATATGATGGTCAGTTACACCACACAAGAGTGGGTCTCTCCACAGGACAGTCGGTCACATGGCATGACAGTCAGTCTTACCGGTCTTTCACCACATGACAGTCGGTCACACGGCAGGACGGCTGTACCAAACGAGCCCGTCAATCACAGACAAGGACAGTCAGTCACACCACATGCCAGACACTTACACCCCATAATATTCAGTGGCACTACTGGACACACATTAGGACGGTCATTCCTACAACACGAAAGTGAAAGTGTCTACTCATCCAGTTACACATAAACGCTTAACAACAATTATATATATAAATATAAATATATGATAGCTGTAAATAAGATGTAGATATTAACCATACCACTGTGCAGTGTCGGCAATATCTACCAGTCACCTTTCTGAGACTCTGTTATGTGAAATACCTCTTTTCTTCTTCTTTCATCATGCTGGTAGTGTTCCCTGTTATAGACTCACTGACCTCTCCTGACCTATCCTCTCTGCTGTATAATACTTTCCAAAAAAAATTAATTATGCATTTAAAAACAACTGCAACGTCGTAATAACCTGCGGGCCTGATTCCTGCGACCCTTCGTGCTCATTTGTGGTTTCCTACATTCACTGTGTGTCCTTTTTATTTCTGTACTTGCCCCAAATTAGCATCTGTAAATAAATGTATAGTTTAGTTGGATATTTTATTTTTATTTGTATACTGTACACACATATTACTAAATGTATGTATATTTATGTTTTTTTGTCCCCCCCCCTTCCTCTTCTGAGTTAAATGAACAAAAATGTTAGCACTTAACGCGGACGATGAAAGATAACTGTTTTTGTTTTGTTTTTTTTTAAGAGAAAATGGTTCTAGTGTTTCTACTGAAGTCTGTAATCTGAATGGAGGTGAATTGCATTTAACACGGATCTTGTGATCTCATACCAAGAGTTTACCGCAAAAGAAAGAACAAATTCGGTTGAGACGATGCGAGCGAGCGAGGGTTCGAGTGAAACGAGTGTTGGGGTTCGACTGGAACGTCTGCTTTGCGATGCTTTTAGAAAACCAGGTCGATTGTTTTGTTTGTCATTGTGGATTTGTACTACGTGTTTAATAAGCGGTATGTCTCCTCTGTGTACACACACACACACACACACACACACACACACACACTAAACGTCGTCCTGTGTGTCTGAAGCCTCACATGATGCCCTATAAAAGCAAACCGCAGTAACTATACCAGAAAAATATGACAGTTTGTTTATTTGGGTCATAAAAACTCAAAACCAGGGCACTGGGATATTGATAGTTCATGGTTATTGTATAAGTTCATATATAGTACATAAGAAATTAATAATCACTCTGGGGACATGCTGTTATAGGAAAATAATCAATAATACAGCAATTTGACAACTATTCCAATTAAAGATTTTTTTTATCCTTTTATAACTGCATTATAAACATCTATTAAGCCTGTTATTACTTAGTTATAGCAGTTCTGCTTCTTCTTTTTCTTCTTCCGGCTTTTCCCTTCAGGGGTCTCCAAAGCGAATCATCTCTCTCCACCTATCCCTATCTTCTGCATCCTCAACACTTGCACCCACTAGCTTCATATCCTCATTTATTACATCCATATACCTCCTCTTTGGCCTTCCTCTTTGCCTCCTGCCTGGCAGCTCCATGTCCAATATTCTCCTACCAATATACTCACTCTCCCTCCTCTGGACATGTCCAAACCATCTTAATCTGGCCTCCATAACTTTGTCCCCCAAACGTCCAGCATGAGCTGTCCCTCTGATGTACTTGTTCCTAATCCTGTCCAACCGTGTTCCTCCCAAAGAGAACCTCAACATCTTCAGCTCTGACTCCTGTCTCTTCCTCATAAACCCTACATCATGGCCGGTCTCACCACTGTCTTGTACACCTTCCTCTTGATTCTCGCCGATATTTTTCTATCACACCGAACTCCCGACACCTTTCTCCACCCATTCCAAGCTGCCTGCCCTCGCTTCTTTACCTCTTTCCCACACTGTCCATTACTCTGGACTGTTGACCCTTAAGAACTTAAACTCCTGTACCTTCTTCACCTCTTCACCCTGTAATCTTACTGTTCTACTTCCCTCCCTTTCATTCACACACATGTACTTAGTCTTACTACGACTGACACTTAGTTATAGCAGTTAATGAAAAGAAAAAAAACGCAAAAATCATCTCTATTCCGGTGTCTGAAAATTATTGACTGCTACTAACAGACGCTTTGACACTGGAGACTTCTTCACTAAACTATAACACATATTTTTAGCACACTGGATCATCTTTTTATAATTTAAGAAAATCCACATCAATTTGTATGTATAATTGTATAATGTATAATTCTTTTAACAGGCATTTTTTCCTAAACAGATGTTTTTCCTAAACAGATGTTTTTCCTATACAGACAACGCTCTAAATTGTAGTTACTGTATTTAGCTTTTTTAAAGGCAGCACTGATGATTTTCCAGCTCTGACACAGATACCAAACTTGTCAGCAATTATTTAATCAATATTTAAATGAGAGATGATGTTAGAGCTAGAAATATCAGCAAACCATCCAGGACCTCCACATACACTGGCATTCAGGTTTAGCCCTTACATATAAGCCATTAATTCATAAAAACTGAGATTTGTTGTGAGTTTGGGATTCAAATTTAATGAATCAATGAATCGAGCAGTCAATGAATCGAATGAAATGAACCAGAATCAATGAATTGAGTGAAATGAATCAGAGTCAATGAAATGAATCAGAGTTAATGAACTGAATGAAATGAATCAGAGTCGATGAATCGAATGAAATGAATCAGAGTCAATGAATCAGAGTCAATGAAATGAAAAGTAAGGGGTAAAAATGGCTGTCATGTGTGAGGTTGTCCACCAGGGGGCATTGTGTTTATAAGGCGGAGGCTACAGAAATGAAAACTCTTACAAATACACCACCTACTGTTCATGTACTACATACATGTTATGCAAACATTTATCCTGAGTGAGTGTGTGTGTGTGTGTTGCTACATGAACACACACACATACACATAAAGGTATTTATTGCATGTGTGTATAGTATGTCTGGGTACTAAATGCTACGCTTCTGCAAGTAGTGTGTTTGTGTATGCAATTGTATCATATGGACAAGTGAGTGTGTGTGTGTGTGTTGTGGACACCTGGCCTTACAAAGCACTTCAGATATTCTTAGCATTTATCATAATGTCTCACATGCATGGTGGTCTGTGGTCTCTACACTACACGGTGATGTAATTTGGGACAATTCTGCAAAAAATGTGTGTGTGTGTGTGTGTGTGTGTGTTTGGCGTGTTACCTACACTAAACGTTCTGCTTAAATACCTGTATGTAAAATGGCACAGGTGAATGTTCGCGCATATGTAAAAGCCTGTGTGTGTGTGTGTGTGTGTGAGAGAGAGAGAGAGAGAGAGAGAGACAAAAGAGAGAGAGAGAAAGAAAGAGAGAGTGATCTGATTTTGTGCAATTCTATATGTTGACACTGTGATGTGTAGATGAGAGAGACAGAGAGACCGCACAGCCGTCATCCACAATAAACATGAAATCAAAGGGCTCTGAACAAAACGCCTCTCTTCTTTCCAGTGTGTGTGTGTGTGTGTGTGTGTGTGTGTGTGTGTGTGTGGATGAAATTTAAAAGAATAAGAATAAGAATAAATCAACTCAGCAGGACCGAGAATAACTGAACTTCCCTGCAAAGGAGATTCTGAGAGTTGAACACAAGGGGGCGCTCTCATTAAGAGGAATAAATCTGTGTGTGCGTGAGAGAGAGAGAATGACAGAGAGAACGAGAGAGAGAGAGAGAGCAATAGAATTCGTGAGAGAGAATAAGAAAAAATAAGAGAGAGAATGAGAGAGAGAGAGAGACAGCGATAGAATTCCAGAGAGAGAGAGAGAAAGCAAGAGAATGAGAGAGAGAGAGAGAAAGAGAGAGAGATGCTAGTGTGTTTGTGCTTATCTGTGTATTCCTGCAAGGCTTGATGGAATCGCTTAATGGCTGTGTTTATCACATTGAGAGACTCCTTTTAACAGCAGGAAAGCAGTTATTTAATTATCCAGCAGCTGTTGCACTCTGTAGCTTTACAGTCAACTCCAAAAGAACCTGCAGCCATGTCAGTCTCTTCACTTACACACACACACACACACACACACACACACACACACACGACAGAGAAGTAAATTCCACCACCTGAGCGCCATGTTGTTTCAAGCTTCCTTGTGGCTGTGGGTGGATACTCTAATACATACATATATATATATATATATATATATATATATATATATTCATACTACCTTGATCTAGGCTTCCTTGGCACCCATATATATCTTTGAGATTGAGCTGGCTCTGCCAAGAGTTACAAATATATATATATATATATACACTATATTGCCAAAAGTATTTGCTCACTCATCCAAATAATCAGAATCAGGTGTTCCAATCACTTCCATGGCCACAGGTGTATAAAATCAAGCACCTAGGCATGCAGACTGTTTTTACAAACATTTGTGAAAGAATGGGTCGCTCTCAGGAGCTCAGTGAATTCCAGCGTGGAACTGTGATAGGATGCCACCTGTGCAACAAATCCAGTCGTGAAATTTCCTCGCTCCTAAATATTCCACAGTCAACTGTCAGCTGTATTATAAGAACGTGGAAGTGTTTGGGAACGACAGCAACTCAGCCACGAAGTGGTAGGCCACGTAAACTGACGGAGCGGGGTCAGCGGATGCTGAGGCACATAGTGCGAAGAGGTCGCCAACTTTCTGCAGAGTCAATCGCTACAGACCTCCAAACTTCATGTGGCCTTCAGATTAGCTCAAGAACAGTGCGCAGAGAGCTTCATGGAATGGGTTTCCATGGCCGAGCAGCTGCATCCAAGCCATACATCACCAAGTGCAATGCAAAGCGTCGGATGCAGTGGTGTAAAGCACGCCGCCACTGGACTCTAGAGCAGTGGAGACGCGTTCTCTGGAGTGACGAATCGCGCTTCTCCATCTGGCAATCTGATGGACGAGTCTGGGTTTGGCGGTTGCCAGGAGAACGGTACTTGTCTGACTGCATTGTGCCAGGTGTAAAGTTTGGTGGAGGGGGGATTATGGTGTGGGGTTGTTTTTCAGGAGCTGGGCTTGGCCCCTTAGTTCCAGTGAAAGGAACTCTGAATGCTTCAGCATACCAAGACATTTTGGACAATTCCATGCTCCCAACTTTGTGGGAACAGTTTGGAGCTGACCCCTTCCTCTTCCAACATGACTGTGCACCAGTGCACAAAGCAAGGTCCATAAAGACATGGATGACAGAGTCTGGTGTGGATGAACTTGACTGGCCTGCACAGAGTCCTGACCTCAACCCGATAGAACACCTTTGGGATGAATTAGAGCGGAGACTGAGAGCCAGGCCTTCTCGTCCAACATCAGTGTGTGACCTCACAAATGCGCTTTTGGAAGAATGGTCAAAAATTCCCATAAACACACTCCTAAACCTTGTGGACAGCCTTCCCAGAAGAGTTGAAGCTGTTATAGCTGCAAAGGGTGGACCGACGTCATATTGAACCCTATGGATTAGGAATGGGATGTCACTTAAGTTCATATGCGAGTCAAGGCAGGTGAGCGAATACTTTTGGCAATATAGTGTATATATATATGTATATATATATATATATATATATATAATTAGTATAATTATATTTATACTATATTTATATATATATATAATTATATTATATATATATATATAATTGTATAAGTATAATTAGTATAGATTGTGCAAGAGTTTTTCTTTTAGCCCGAAGCTAAAAAAAAAAAGGTGTTAAAAAGAAAACTGAAAATTAAATCAGTGTGAAAAATAATAAATTTTTCTTTGTAAGCAGATACCACAAGTTCAAGAAAGCAACCCTAGAGATCAAGATTAGGTTCTTTCCTTGCTCATGAACACTATTCAGAAATGGTCAGAAAGCAAGAATCATTTAATTTTAACCGATCAGCCATAACATTATCACCACTGAGCAGGTGACGTGAATAACACTGATGATCTCCTCATCATGGCACCTGTTAGTGGGTGGGATATATTAGGCAGCAAGTGAACATTTTGTCCTCAAAGTTGATGTTAGAAGCAGGAAAAATGGACAAGCGTAAGGATTTGAGCGAGTTTGACGAAGGGCCAAATTGTAGACCACTGATCAGAGCATCTCCAAAACTGCAACTCTTGTGGGGTGTTTCCAGAATGCAGTGGTCAGTATCTATCAAAAGTGGTCCAAGGAAGGAACAGTGGTGAACCGGCGACAGGGTCATGGGAGGCCAAGGCTCATCGATGCACATGGAGGAGCAAAGGCTGGACAGATGAGCTACTGTTGCTCAGATTGCTGAAGAAGTTAATGCTGGTTCTGATAGAAAGCTGTCAGAATACACAGTGCATGAGGTTGGTGGTCATAATGTTATGCCTGATCGATGTATATAATCAGACAAGCTGGAAATTTAGGCAAGGTAAGCCAGATGATGTTCACTTTCCTGAATCATTTAGACTAAAAATGAACTGGGAACTAAAACAGGTCAAGAAGACTGAAGAAGATTTTGAAGAAGTTTCTGGACCATTTATTGGTTCATAGGTACTGTGTCAGGTACGTACTAAGTGCATGTCCCTTTATGGTTTCTTGTCCAGCGACCCAGGATAAGGTTTAATATGAATTGCCTGCTGCTAGGGTACTTATTTTAAACCCAGTATGATATGCAAACTAAAGGATTTGTGAAGTATAACCCAGTTTGAGGTATTATTTGACTAAGGATTTGCTTCAGTTTAGTCTAGGGGCACTGGATTATAATAGGCAGAAAGGTACATCAGGAGTTAATAGTATCAGCAAGACTCCATACTGTACAATTGCCCTTCCTAGAGCAACCTTGCTATTAAAGGATGATAACCTGAGCCATGATGACCCAGATCCTGTCCGGATGGGGTCCAGGGAATCGACTGACATGTGGAACATGTCTATTTGATCAAAATATGTTGTTCAAATAAATAATAATATTGCTTAATAACTTTCCCTGCATATTCCTTGAATCCTGCCCCTACTGGAGGGTCTATAGCTTCTCATTGACCCCTCTCACCCCCCTTCCTTGGCAACAGATGTTCTGACTTGTGTATCCTAACTCAGACTAGTCTTGAGATAAGTGTTTCAGCAAATCATTGGCCTTCTGCTTGTACAGAATCAACTGAACTGACTATCTTGTCTTGAGGTTTGGCCTCTCCAGCTCCATCCTCCCCACTCAGGACTGATAATCTCTGAACATTATGCTCAGACTTAACGGTAAAAACCAGCACTGGCAAACAATGCTGTCATGGGAACTGTTTAAACGCACTCTGCCACCAGGAGGGCTCCCATGGTTTGGCTCTGGCATGCCAGGATCATGAGCTCGGCTAGCATCACAGCGCTGCTTGAGTCAACCGACGCCAGGACCAGACAACCCTCCACAGTGACCATTTGTATTGCTTGGGATTTCCTCCAAGAGATCCACGCTGTTGCCAGGAGAGATGGCTTCCTTTCTCTTCCCCTCACCACTGAGTGTCTGTCTTCCATATGTTCCATTTCCTTCACCATGCTGGTGGTTTAATGGTAAGCTTGGCTCTGGCTGATAACATTTCACCTTTTCTTTAGTTTACCCTCTTGACCTCAAGGGTGAAAGGGAAGTCTTCTGGCAGGAGTCATGAAAATGATCTGGCTCATTAGGAGCTGAAGTGAAATTCTTGTTCTCACCTAGGTTCCTGACTCTATGCTGAAGATTTGCCAAGACTTTTATCATATTTTATATACATATATATATATATATTTTTTTTTTCTTCTATCAGCAAGTTGTAGAAGGCTTGTTGAATTTCTCAAGTGTGGTAATGGCACATAAATGATGTCATTAATCCTACTAGGTTGGTCCACCTTTCTGGGGTAGATCCTGTTTATATATCCAGATTGGGGATCTAATTTCTGATCATAAATCTGGAAGGGTTTGAGGAAGATTAAGGGCTAAAGAAATCACAAGACATGTATGACCACAAGACCTTTGCCTTTGGTTCACTGACCTTTTGTCCTTGTCTTAATGATCTGGGAACTGATTAGTACTCAGAGGATTTGCTGTGCAAAGGATGAGTTCTTGGACCTTGGTGCCATTTTGGTGCTGTCCATGGTGCTGATTCCAGGCTGGTATACATTTGTAGTGAAGTCACTGTCTGTAGAGTTTAATATGGATATTATACACGGATGCTCTATGAAGGAGTTTTGTTGAAGATTCTGAAAATCTGTTTCTGGGATGGCATCATGCTTCACTTAGAGCGCTTAATAGATATGAATTCGAGCTTCTGGGACAGTGCAAATTAAATCAACCTAGGTACATTCTCCTAATTTTACAAATTCCATTATATCCTTTTTTGCAAACTTTAGATTATAAATTAGAGCTAAATTTCAATGAAGTTGTCTAATGTATCTCGCGCGTGTCTATTTGAGCCGTTTCGGCACTGACTCTCATCATCAATATGAGTAATTAATAGGTTGCATGCACGCAGGGAGGAACACGAGCTCCACAGATGCCAGCGCAGGCAGGGTGCAAGGCCGGGGGTGCTTCTCGAACCGGCGGCACTGTCATATTTTATCGCTAATATCTCATATCTGTTTCAGGTGCAACATCTGCAGAGACGTGGGAGTCTCTAATCTACACGATATCGATTTTCAGCTTGCTCACATCCACACAACACAACACCCATGGCTACAGCCACAAAATCGACTCCGACTCGCATTGTAATTCCTCTTTAACACGTCTCGGCTGAAAACAATGAGGGCTGAACGTGAGAAGGCATCGTACACCTTGCAATCTGCAGCTTGAAACGAGAGTGTGAACGCTGGCTCTGCAAAAAGGAGCTGTTAGCAAGAAGTGTGTGTGTGTGTGTGTGTGTGACCCACCAGCAGACCATATGCTGAATTCTCAGAACAATGGCGTAGAGAGGGAAGGTGTTAAAATGGGTGTCAATACCAAGGTGTATTCACGTGACAGATATTTGCGTTTTTGAATATTCTGCAGATTAGTGGAATCATTTCGGCACCCGCCTTTTCCGTGAGGGAGAACAGTTGATGAGAGAGCTTTGTTAAATACTCAATCCATGTGACATAATAGAGAAGGATCCTTCTGCTGATGTGTATATCAAAGATCCTGAACGTTCCAGTCAGGGTGCCCATGCTGACTGGGTGCATGTGCGTCACTTACCTGGGAAACGCATGGCATCAGGATGCACTATGTGTGTGAGTGTGTATTATAATGATACAGGAAACTACAGCTTTTTGTTGCTTCTCAGATGTCTTTCGTTCCTTTCCCCGTGTGTAATTTTAGCCCCAAGCAAGATCGCCCAGATTCACTTCATCTCGCTTCCTCTTCCGTGAAATCCAACCAGCAACATATTTACATTGTCTTTTAAAAACATCTGAATTATTCATGATTTCATCCTTCATTGTCATTAGCATAACTGATCGGCTCCATCTGTGTAGTCGATCGCGTGCGCTTAGCTATCGTCGCGTGCGCTCGAGTCGTTTGCTTTTTCCCCTGGATGTATGTTCAGTGAGGAAAAAAAAATCAATCAACTCAAAAAAAAAACATGTCATCATCAGGAGGTCATTGTTTTCCTATAATCATCTTTAATCGAATTACACAAATACGGCTGGGGGATTGGCGTGAACACGCAGAGAGAGTGTGTATCCCTTCGCCTCGTGGAGGTTTTTATTAAATCAGAATGAAGTCAATTTTACAGCGTGCCACTCAGAGGGCTCCCTCGTGTGTGTGTGTGTGTGTGT